>NC_085864.1:40912093-40924593 GCF_034702125.1 Engraulis encrasicolus | reverse complement strand
TGCGCTGAACTTCGCGAGTGCAGAAACATGGACAGGTAAGCAAACTAGTCCCAACTTCTTCTTCAACAACTGTGAAGTTTGTACACGATGGTCTTGCAACTGCCATGGAACAAACTTGTATTGGAAGAACACTTTAAGTGGCGCTTGTCGTGTTAACCGAAGTTCAGCTTTGTTTACCTTAAGAGCGCTCGAGCGTGGCACGAGACTGAGCATGCATTTCACTGTAGGCAGCACGGCACGCGAAACAGCAATTGATGGTTGGATCCACTTGTCAGACATCTGGAATAGTGAGGCTAGTTAAGTAGCGCACAGATCAAAGCCGTGGTGTTAAGGCTCTATCTGTAAATGTCAGTGTCAGATAGCAGGCAGTGGACAGGTAGGCTCCGCTGAAGAGAACAGCAGGTGTGACCTCTGCGCAAAACGGCCTGTCGTCTCCTGTCTGATCGTCTCCGCTAAGGGACCCTAATTTTGTCAGCGGTGGAAACTTTCCGATAATCAGAACAGCAGACGTAAATTAATTTGTCAGTCAAGTCAAGTGCAGCAGGAGATGTTTCACATACAAGATGTTCCGACAATGTTGATGACACTTGTTTTGATTACACACTGTTATGTCTACCACCACCAGATGTTGTTTGGGTAAGGGGGCAACTGTCTGACTGAGATGTACCACCTCATTTTGTTTCAGACATGTGCATCTCAATCTCAGTCTGGGATCTTTTCTCGTTAGACAGAGATAAAACGTGCTGTAAGTTAAGTTATGTAGTATCCCCTCAAAACACATGCACGCACGCACACACGCACAGACACAGACACACACGCACACACACACACACAAACACACGCACACACACACACACACACACACACACACACACACACACACACACACACACACACACACACACACACACACACACACAGTCTTCAAAGAGGGCCGCTGGCCCCCACCCCACCCCACCCAACCCAACCCCGTCTCCTGACTTTAGTGGTCTGGGTCAGGGATGAAGAAGTTGTCTCGTGTTTGGAATGCTTCAGGGGAATTTAAACTCATCGGCTACTGTTGTTTGGCGTGGAATGGGGGGGAATTTCGGAGGGAACATCAAGCAGCAAGCAACAAGTGCGAATCCTTTTTGCAGTTACACTACATGCGGGGGTGCTGTATTAGCGTGGTGTGGTGTTGGTAGTGGAGGGAGGAGTAGGCCAATGGGATGGTGAGGGTAGTAGACTGGCATGCATGCAGCGGTTGGACTAGGGAGGGTGGAGGGAGCGGGGGGAGTGGGTGAATGAGTTGGAGGGGGCTGGATAAAGAGATTGAGACTGAGTCAGACTCGCTGCTGATTCAGACAGGGGAAATGATGGATTGAGGTTGGGGGGCAACCCGAGGGGTCGGAGAGGGCAGAGCGAGGGGGCTGTTTTCGGGGGCGGGCGGGGGCGGTTATGTGAGCCCGGTCAGGGTGGAGGCCATGTGAAGCCCAATGAAGCCAGAAGAATGGCATGAAAAGGGCAGCGGAGGAGAAAGAAGACAGCAAAAAGATGTGAATGTGTTGTGTATGTGTGTGTGGATGTCAGTGGTGAAATGTATGTGTGTGTGTGAGAGTCAGAGAGCGAAAATAGAGGGGGAGAGGCCCTGGCGAAAGAATGAATCTTTTGACATGAAGAGGGAGAGAAGTTGATGGAAGGACAGAGAGAGGGATGGCAGGGAGGGAGGGAAACAACGTTTTAACAGCCTTTATGGTATATTTGTGGAGAGGCGTTTTTTTCACCCCCCCTCTGCTGTGAGTTATAGCGTTGTGTTGGAAGTAGTATGGCGGTAGGAGGAGACGGCACTGAATGAAATATGACTTAAGGCGAGAGCAGACCCCAGATATGAAGGGGTGGGTGGGGGGACTTACAGAAGGTTGAAAAGATGAAATAAACAAAGATTAGAGAAATTAGATCATCCATCTCTCCCCTTTTCTCACTCGAGATCTCTCACTCGCCCTCCTCCTTTTTCCTCTTTAACTGTCTCCCTCCTTCTCTTCCACTCTCTCTCTCTACATTTCTCTGTCTCGCTTTGTCTCTTTCTCTTTTTCTCTATCTCTCTGCCTTTCTCTCTCTCTCTGTCCCTCTCTCTCTATCTCTCCCTCCCTCATGCACCCTTTCTTCCTCTCTCTGCTTCATTCACTGACCCATCTCCCTTCACTCTCTCCATCAGTTCTCCTTCTGTAGTCGCGCTCCCTCCTTTTCTGCCCTCTCTTTTCCTTGAACTTCCTACTTCAGAGGGATCCATCAGTGTTTCAGGGAGACGGGGTGGTGGGGGGTACCCTCTGCTTCATTCTCCATCCAGGCCCAAAGAGATGACAGACAGTCCTAACATCAGAGAGGCCAGCTGAGAGACAGAGAGAGAGAGAGAGAGAGAGAGAGAGAGAGAGAGAGAGAGAGAGAGAGAGAGAGAGAGAGAGAGAGAGAGAGAGAGAGAGAGAGGGAACGGAGTGACCGTCTCAGTATCCTTTGACTTAGACTTTAAACATCGCCTGGGGAGTCTTTAGATTATGTGTGCTGGCCTGAGTGTGTGTGTGAGTGTGTGTGTATGTGTGTGTGTGTGTGTGTGTGTGTGTGTGTGTGTGTGTGTGTGTGTGTGTGTGTGTGTGTGTGTGTGTGTGTGTGTGTGTGTGCGTGTGTGTGCGCGTGTGCATGCCTGCATGCGTGCGTGCGTGCGTTTGAGCGCGTGTGCGTGATGCATGCATGTGAGTGTGTGTGTGTGTCTGCGCACATACATGCGTGTGTGCGTGATGCATGCATGTGAGTGTGTGTGTGTGTGTGTGTGTGTCTGCGCACATACATGCGTGTGTGCGTGATGCATGCATGTGAGTGTGTGTGTGTGTGTGTGTGTGTTTGTGTCTGCGCACATACATGCGTATATGTGTGTGTGTGTGTGTGTGCGTGTGTGTGTGTTTGTGTGTGTGTGTGTGTCTGTGTCTGGGTCAGCTTTATCGCTCAAAGACACAAGGGCCATGAGGGCCAACTAGAGACCTTTTTGCTGTCTGCTCCAACAGGGTCCCTCCAACTGGGGAGAGGAGCACCAGGTATACATAGGGCAATACTGCCCTACAAAACAAAAAGGCAGTAACTGCATTGTTGTGGAAATTGAGCTACTATAACTTTAATGACATATATATCAAAGTTTAAATGAAAATGATTCATCTGCATAAAAGGTGGTAATATAAAGTAACAAAGCTGCTGCATGTCAATAATCTCCCCAAAACTGCTTAGAGATTGCAGTATCATTTTAAAGTCAATTTACTCAGTTTGGAGCTCTGCACAGTTGCTGTCTTTTTGCTTTGTAGGGCAGAATATATACATGGACAATTTCATCAGAGGCTTTCAGATAAAAGTCTGTCAAGAAGTAATATTCTCGAAGACAAATAGTAGGCCTACATTTTTCGTTTAAAGTTTTCATTCAGGATCTATATGTATACCGTTTTCAGGCCAACCAGAGTTGTGCTGGTGCCCCTTTCTGCATCAGTTAGGCCTACGTTCGTAACTTAATCTGCAAACCACCCGCGTTCATACCGGCCTCTGAACTTTTCCGTATGTGATAATGTAACCATGTGTTACCTGGGTAAACCTGCTGACGTCCACATAGTCGTCACGGTTCGCAGAGAAAAAACAAGAATTTGTTGGTTCCTGAATGCTCAGACTTGCAGCGGGCACATGCTAACCGGTTCGAGATTATGTGTGGGAAGGGGCACCGGTACGGTTCTCTGCTGGCCTGAACGCACCTTTTAAGAGTTGGACAAACTAGATTAGTGTTGAATTTGACTGTCTTAAGTGTTGAATTAACACTGCTAAATGTAACAGGCAGAAGCGGTACATTTGATGAAGTTAGTGTTTTGCTTTTTATTTCTCCTTTATTTTACTAGGGTAAAAAACACATTGAGGCAGTTGCCTCTTTTTCAAGTGGGCCCTAGCCAAAAGAGCAGCAAAAACGCAAAGCGCACTCCATAGGACTCACAGTACAGACAGAAACAAACAATTCACAAAGACAACATATCCACAGACAGCAAAGCATAAAAGATTGAGACATAAAAACATGCAAGACATAACCATATAGAAATATGCAGGACATAACAAATACATGCAAGCAAGACAAACAGAGCTCATCAATAAAATACACAACAAGGACATAACAAGAAGCATAGACCAATGCAGACACTTACAAGATGAACATTTAAAAAAAATAAAAATAAAAAGTGACAAGTGTCCTCTTATGCCCATGCATGGTATGTGGAGGGAGTAAATCGTTGTAAAGTGTTTGGGTGCCAGTCGCAGTAAATATCCAGCCTGGTTAAATAGATCAATACCCTATGCCTTCAGATCGCAGGTCAAAGGAGACAACCTAAATGCCACTGGCTGACATGATTAGTGGGGTTGAATGTCTGGTGGGGGGGCAGAAAAGTCGAGGGAAAAAACACTGCCAACACAGCAATGATTTAAGGAACTGGACCAGATATAGTGCTGCTTTCAGGAGAACTGAGAGTGAAGTTTTAGTGAAAGTGTATTGAACTTTTTAGACCCAAGCTGTCTGTCACTCACTCACTCAACCCCCCCTCACTAAATCTCCCCTCTCTCTACTCTCTCTCGTTCTCGTTCTCGTTCTTGTTCTCTCTCTCGCGCTCTCGCTCTCTCTCTCTCTCTCTCTCTCTCCCGTTCCCTTTGTTATCTTCATTCTCTTTCACAGTCTTGTTCTCTCTCTCTCTCTCTCTCTCTCTCTCTCTCTCTCTCTCTCTCTCTCTCTCTCTCTCTCTCTCTCTCTCTCTCTCTCTCTCTCTCTCTCTCTCTCTCTCTCTCTCGTTCCCTTTGTCATTGACTTTTCAATAGCCATGCCTCTGGTGTCTCGCTGACCATGCTCACTAAGGAATGTAAGGTATTTTGATTCTGTGTGTGTGTGTGTGTGTGTGTGTGTGTGTGTGTGTGTGTGTGTGTGTGTGTGTGTGTGTGTATGTGTGTGTGTGTGTGTGTGTGTGTGTGTGTCTGTCTGTCTGTCTGTCTGTCTGTCTGTCTGTCTGTCTGAAAGAGAGCGAGCGAGCGCAATGGAGAGATAAAGAGCAGGAGAGCGCAATAGAAAGACTGATAGAGAGAGGGAGAGAGAGGGAGAGCGAGAGAGAGAGAGAGAGAGAGAGAGAGAGAGAGAGAGAGAGAGAGCGTGAGGGGACGAAAAGGGGTCTATAGAGATAACATGGGGGTGATTCATGCCTCTACCCAACAGCCTGCCAGTTGACTTGTGCTTGTGTTTGAAGCTGAGCAGGTTTGGCGCGGCGTGTTTTAATTCCTCACTCATGCGTCTTGCTCCCAAATTCCTGTCTGTAGCACGCATGTGGGGAATGCATGCATGCGCTTTTAAAATTTAACCCACCCCCATTAAGGTTATAACTCTCTCTCCCCATTAAGAAACCATCCACTGATAAGGTCCTTTCTAAGCTGATTAGATAGCACTGTCTTTGTGTTTGCCTTCTACCAAACATTGATGTTTAGTATCAGTTGTGTCGGGGGGTTGTTAGCAGACCAAGGAGCATTTGAGATTAGTCTGAAGCAAGCAACTTCACCTGTTGCTTAAATAAGGTAGCACAAAAGTCAGTTTAATTGTACAACTTGTTTTTGCACGTAGACAAAGCGTATTGTTTCACATAAATTAACACAAAAAAAGTGTTTGTTAAGAAGAGATTGTTTAAATCTTTTTAAAAAGTAAATAGAATAACTAAAAAAGCCCCAGGAGGATTCATTTTTCCAGCTAATTCAAAACACTTGGAAAAATAGCTATCGAGTGTTAGCGTTCCACTGAGTCACTGTTATTTAATGAAGGGAATAGGTTTTTTTTGCGGTGACTCACTAAGGAAGTTCCCGTCCTCTGGAATCCTCCAGCTAGCTGTATGTGGAGTGATGTTTAGCACAAGGAATGTTCATGCATACCAGCTGCGTTAAAATAACTTTAACTAAGTGCTGTCTGCAAGGTGATACGGATTTTAATGGCTTTCTTGGTTTTGTTATTATTTCAGTCATTGGTATAGAGTCATTTGATTTACTGTTTGTTGTAGTGTGGGTTGTTCACTGTCCGTACAATATTTGAGTCACCTACTTTGTACAGTTAGGGAACACATTAATGTTTTGCAGTGTTGATTCTACACTTTGAATGAACACTGCAATTTTTTGTTTAACTACTGGTTGCGCTCTTTATAACCAATGTATAAAATAAGGTGTTTTGAGTCCTTAACTTACCGTGAGAGCAGCACTTTCTTGTCAAGATGTCGAACATGATACATATTCACCACAGTGACTAAAAGGCATGTATTGTACTCAAACAGTCCCCAAAGAACCACACATTTCCCCCTATGGAACAGCAGTTAGAAGTCCTCTGAGGATCCTGTAGTATGTAACTTAAATGTCTTCTTGAATGTACCTCTGAGAACCTCAAAAGTTCCTTTAATTGTCCTTTAATTGTCACTGTGGAAGAACCCATTAAAGGTTCTCTAAGGAACCATGGGGTTATTCCCAGAACTTGAAGGTTCATTACAGAACTTTCAGGTTCCACAGAGAACATCCAGGTTCCCCCACAACCCAACTGATAACGATCCAGGAACCTTTCATTTTTACAGTGTACTCCAACAGGGCATCTCTTTCATCTTCCCCCATTGCACTTACTCACCAGTCCAAACACTTGAAAGTGGCACCAGATAAAGGCACCAGCTAAATGTAGAGGGATGTAATGCACTATACTGTAATAAACCAACCCCCTGGGAATGGCAGCTAGTCAAAGAACTTTTGCTCTCTGTGCTCCCATAAAACAGAGAAGACTTACATCTGATGCCAAGGAAGCTTTTTTGACCTTTTTTCCAACCAAAGAGGTCATTATCAAGAGGTCAAAGCAGCTGGATATGGCAGTGGATCAGTTAAAGTTAATGTTTTAAGAATACAGTCATATGTATAGTACTGTATGTGTATAATCAGTTGTATATAAATAAGGTAATCTATAATAGAGCTTTATGAATGCATTATATCTGTTTAATGAACACACTTATAGTGCATTCATCACTGTGCTCATGGAAACCGCTACCGTCTGCACAGTGTGGCTCTAGAAAGTATTGCAGAGTTTTGCAAAAGGTATAGCAGAATATTGCTCTACTGAATATGTAGGCCTATGTACTATACGTATCTATGTATGTACTGTATCATATACTGTGTCATATAATATCAGTGTAATATGTTCCTCACAGGGCTTCGCTTTGTGAAGAGCCCCAGCAACATCACCTCATCCCTGGGCAAGCCGGTGACTCTGCAGTGCAACCTGCAGGGGCAGGGAGGGGACGACAGCCCGCCCGACGTGCTCTGGTTCCAGGAGGACACCTTGCTTGAGGTGGCCGACACCAACCAGATTCAACTGCAGGTGGACGAGGACACTTGGGTCGTCATCAGCACTCTCAGGTGAGTTGTGGGTGTCATCAGACATTGTCCTTGACCTTGAAAATGCGTTTCACATCATTCTGTGTATTTCGATGACATGACCACCAGGGCCTGCCCTGAGTGTGTCTGCTTTGCTTTGTACTTTGACTAAATGTGATGTAATTTTAGTTTTATTACCTGAGATCAAATGTGTTGTGGTCATGGATGGTGCCAGTCCAGGTTAGTTGAGTCTTAGTTTGACTTAGTTAGTCCTTTTGCAAGATGCAAGATAGTGTTTTTCAAGGTGTTTTGTCTAGAAATTCTCATTTGTTTTATAAAAAATAAATATCAAGCAACATTCCAGGTAGCACTTTGTTCATTTTGTTGGCACAACTGTTTAACCCAAATGTTTAATAAACATCTTACCGATTGTGTTTGGGTTTCTCCATCTGTCAGACTCTCAGTCTGTTTTTGTGGGATCTTCAGCGGATGTTTGTTTCTTCCACTATGTCTGTGTTTATTACTATTAATCTGGTGCTTATGAGTCTGAATCAGACTTGTCTGTCTGTTGTACACATGTCTTCCTTTTTTGCGGTATTGTTGATGGAGGTTTGTCTCTATCAGTCTGTTTAAGTTGTCCATGTTTATATTTAGACTTCAGGCACATTTATATTTGCAATTTCATGAAGTGAGATCATGTATGAAATGACGTATGTCTCAAAATAAAAAAGAATGATGGTAACTTTCTGTCTGTGTCTATGTTTGTCTCTGTGTCTGTCTGTGTCTCTTTCTCTCTCTCTCTCTCTCTCTCTCTCTCTCTCTCTCTCTCTCTTTCTCTCTCTCTTTCTCTCTCTCTCTCTCTATCTATTCTCCCTCTCTCTCTCTCCTCTATCTGTCCATCATTAGTATTGAGGAGGTGCAGCTGCCAGACATGGGTGCCTATCGCTGTGGTGTGATGGATGAAGCGGAGCTCACTTTGTCTTACAAGGGACACATTCAACTGGAGGGTGAGTGAATGTCTGTATGTGCGTGCATGCTTATATGTGTGTTTGTGTGTGTGTGTGTGTGTGTGTGTGTGTGTGTGTGTGTGTGTGTGTGTGTGTGTGTGTGTGTGTGTGTGTGTGTGTGTGTGTGTGTGTGTGTGTGTGTGTGTGTGTGTGTGTCTGTGTGTGTGTGTCTGTGTGCGTGTGTGTGCATGTACAGTATGTGTGTGTGCGCGTGTGTGTGCGCGCGCGTGTGTGTGAGTGCGTGCATTCATGATGTGTGTGTTTGTGTGGAACTCGAGGTACCCAATCTGTTTGCAATCATCTACACTCATCATCTACAACTCGGCTATCTGTCTGTCGTACCTCTTTCCTCTTCCCTTCCTTTGCTCGCTTTCCTTTCTCCTACCTCCATTTCACACTGAAGAAGGGTGTAAGCCCGATACGTCTGTGATGTGAGGTGATAAAAATGAAAAAAGAAATCTGATGAGTGCTTCTTTATTCACTTTGAGATTTGAGTTCATTCATTGACGAAGTTAAGCACCCAGTGCAATGTATAAGAAGACAAGGTGTTGAGCGTGCTTCCTGATCCTTCTTTCTCCTACCTCCACATGTATTATTTCCTTACATGTCTTTTTTCCGCATTCTCCTCACCTCCTGTCTCCCCTAGTGTCCTTCCTCCTGTCATTTTCTGTCATATTATTTGTAGTATTGAAGATGCTGTAACAGAGTTCAGCTTTGAAAAAGTTTTGAAATGAAAGGTTAATGGTCAGGTTTGACACCCATGAGAGAAGGTTGCATATTATTGTCAACAAACTTCCATCAAACGTCTCAACAGGACATATTTGGTTGACAAACCATGTCACGTACTATAACGAATAACAAAATCGAAGCATATATTAGTGTCAAAACTTGTCATGACGGGACAACATACAGGAGGGTAATCAAAAAAACGGGCAGTCATGGGTGAGCGGTTAGGGCATCAGACTTGCATCCCAGAGGTTGCCGGTTCGACTCCCGACCCGCCAGGTTGGTGGGGGGAGTAATCAACCAGTGCTCTCCCCCATCCTCCTCCATGACTGAGGTACCCTGAGCATGGTACCGTCCCACCGCACTGCTCCCCATGGGGCGCCACTGAGGGCTGCCCCCTTGCACGGGTGAGGCATAAATGCAATTTGTTGTGTGCAGTGTGCAGTGTTCACTTGTGTGCTGTGGAGTGCTGTGTCACAATGACAGTGGGAGTTGGAGTTTCCCAATGGGCTTTCACTTTCACTTTTTCACTTTCAAATGTCATCTGTAAGGGCAAAAGAGTCAATGCAGGTGTCAGCACCGAAAACTGCTAGACAGAACCTTATACGGTAGGAGTGACTTATTTCCCTACTTCCTACGCTTAACACGCAACTTCCATAAGACGAAAACATGGTTCAAAATCACTGGCTCCTTCTGTATAGGACTGTTACCCACCCTTTTTTTCTGATACAGAAACGAGCCATTTAGTAGCCTTATTTTTTCCCCCTGCTATGCGCACAACATACAACATCCATGAGGTCTCCATGGTGTAAAGACCTTGCAAGGTGTAGTCAAGGGAACATGGTACCAAACCAGTGGTTCTAACTGTATTCTTCCTCTCTCCCCTGTCACCATATCGTCCCAGGTCTTCCTCACTTCTCTGTGGAGCCCATCCACATGTCCGTGGTGGCCAACGTGAGCGTGTCTCTGCTGTGTGTAGCCCACGGCCCCCCGGAGCCCGTGGACATCATCTGGCTCCAGGACGGAGCCCCTCTCAACTCGCTGCACGACCCCATGTCCAGATCGCCCTCCTACCTCAACCTCACTGGTAAGACATGTTTTTTTGTCTCCTTGATAGCAGAGAATTTGGGAAGTAGTTTGTTGGTACCAGGGGTTAAATCTTAACTGTTGGTACGGTAGCTACAGGAACCATAGCTGTTAAACACCAATAATGAAAATTCTGCATCCAGCGTTCCAATGTTCCGCTTCCAACTAACTATGTATTACTGCAATACCGTTTCATTCAACTAACCTGCATCAATACCAAAGACTTTTGACAGTTGTTGTCGCATGACTTGAGGTTAAAAAGTGTCGATCCTTGGCTAATACTTGGCTAATACTTGGCTAATACTTGGCTAATAATTGGCTAATGTCCACAGTGTTATTTGAGGAGCTGAATACTTTGCTGCTACAGGTAGCACCCCTAAACTCTCTTGACAGGTGCATTTTAGCACTGTAAAAGTGCCTCCAGAGTTTTGAAAGGAGATTTAACTCTGTTTATGTGTAAATGAGAGGCCAAACTGATGCGATTTCCAAAACACCTGCATATGTGTTAACAGCTTCTGACTGGTGCCAATAATTTATACTGACACGGCACACGACATCTGATACTGTAAATACTAGGAGCACAATTCTATGTAAATTCATATCCGTACATGCCCAGACTAAGTGTCTTACATCAGCCTAATCATCAGAACAACCTGCACCTTGTCAGTATAGAAATGACACATTTCCAACTGTCATCTGACTGTATACGAACTTGTTCATCCTCATGTTTATTGTCAACGTGACTGCTTTGGGCTAGTTCTGATGTCAGCTTGACATGCTGCTTGTGTCAAGCTAATTGTTGTTGACCTGGGGAGATTTCTTACACTGGTTATAATGACACAGTCACAATCATTGCCACATGCCTGATTGACTGACTTGCTCGTGAAATTGCCACCATTTTTCCACCCACCCAAACTGTGGTGAGTCAACTCTAAGTCGTGGAGTTTGGTCAAGTAGCCTAGAGCTGGTGGGAAGTTGTTTTTTTCCCAGTGAAATGGAAATATTAGTCTGTACCTACAGTAAACCCGTCGCCCTGGAAGTTCCTTTTAGCAAAAGAATGATGTTCCCTCTAAGATGCAAAATGGTATCGTGAAGAATCTCCCTGGCGTCCTTTTATCTGAAAAAAAGAGTATCTTTTTTGTTCCAAACACAAAGACAATACAGCGGACAGTCAGTCCTAATCGTCAAATGTTTTGACCTTTATCCAGGCAATGTTTGACCAAAAGTAACAGAAGAAAACATGGTGGGTATCAATAAAGTACGCTGTGTGTCTTAAGGGAAACAACTTTCCAAATGAAAATCCATGGTATCTTTTCCAGACTCTTGAGTGCTTGTTATTTCAGGCCCCCTACCCCCTTACCTCCTTTCCCCCCTTTCCCCTCTTCCTTTCAAGCTGCAACAATTTAGAACACGACCTTGGGCTTACTCTGTGGCTAACACGGACACAGGCTAGTGACAAGAGCACAGTGTGTTTTGGATCTGAGGAACGTGCCTCGGCCTCGCACCACATTTTCTCATCTACGAGCAGCTAAAGGGTCACTCGTAACAACGTTAAGAGGTGGAATGTCCAGCAACTAGCTCATGAAAGACTGTAAACATTGAATTTGAACATCTATATTTAAGATAGATGAAGATCCCCCCTCCTTTTTTGTGTGTGGGAGTGGTGATGAAAGTGATGGATTGAGAGAAATAATTTTGACAGCTGTGCAGTAAAAAAAAGTGTTAATCCAAGACTTAGAAAGTGCTCTGGGACCAAACACAATCTAGAAGATGTTCAATTGACTCTCTAACTTTTGAATTAACAGTACTTTTTCACTGTGTGGGGCTGAATGATGTCCCAGATCATCCCCAAACGCGTTTCCCAGATGTGGCTGTCCACCCACCCCGCCCGCCAGCCTGCCTGTCTGTCTGTCCTTGGAGACATGAAGTCCCTGACCTGGGACACGTGGAGATTTTGAACTGAAGAGGCCCTTTTTGAAGGCTGACGTTGGCCTGTGAAAGGGATGATTTCTCTGGACGAGCTTTACTGCCTACTGCAGAAGCAGGCCAGACGTGGTGGTGGTGCTGTTGGTGCTG
Source organism: Engraulis encrasicolus (assembly GCF_034702125.1). Taxonomy (NCBI): domain Eukaryota; kingdom Metazoa; phylum Chordata; class Actinopteri; order Clupeiformes; family Engraulidae; genus Engraulis; species Engraulis encrasicolus. The sequence goes on along the minus strand of NC_085864.1, from coordinate 40,912,282 downwards.
GTGGCCCTGAGGAGATGGCCAGCCCTGATCAAAGACACATCCTGTACATGTACATGTATGGAGACAGCTCTCACAAATATAGACATGGACAGCAATGAATAATGTGTGTGTGTGTGTGTGTGTGTGTGTGTGTGTGTGTGTGTGTGTGTGTGTGTGTGTGTGTGTGTGTGTGTGTGTGTGTGTGTGTGT
>NC_085864.1:40904593-40909593 GCF_034702125.1 Engraulis encrasicolus | reverse complement strand
CACACACACACACACACACACACACGCGCACACGCGCACACACGGGCACGGACATAATCATAGACAAACACACACTTGACTCATGAGTTTAGAATGGAGCAGCTGCTTTGGACGACTACAAATGGCAGTGCCACGAGCAGGGCCGCTGACAGCTTTGGTTGGGCCCGGGACAAAGTCATCTGAAAGGACCCCCTCACCCAATACATGCAATGTAATGAGGACCAATTCTGGGCCCGCTCTCTCCAAGGGCCTTGGGCAACTTACCCCTTTGTCCCCCCTTGTCAGCTTCCCTGGCCACGAGCACAAACATCCTTTCAGAAGCAGCAGTGGGCAACTCTCTCTCTCTCTCTCTCTCTCTCTCTCTCTCTCTCTCTCTCTCTCTCTCTCTCTCTCTCTCTCTCTCTCTCTCTCTCTCTCGCTCCTTCCCTCCCTCCTTTTATCCCTCTCTCCATCCCTCCCTTCATCTCTCCTTCCCCCTTTCTTTCATTCTTCTCCATTCTTTACCCCTTTTTTCTGAATCAAATCCTCTCTCTGTCCATTTGTTTTCTTGCTATGTCTCTGTCTGGCTCTGTTTTTTTCTGTGTTAGTGTGATTTTCTCTCTCTCTCTCTCTCTCTCTCTCTCTCTCTCTCTCTCTCTCTCTCTCTCTCTCTCTCTCTCTCTCTCTCCCTCTCTCTCTCTCTCTCTCACACGCACACGCACAAGCACGCACACGCGCGCGCACACGCACACGCGCACACACACACACACACGCACGCACACACGCACACACACACACGCACACACACCCTTTCTCTGTTTTGCTGGCGTTATGTAATGATGTGTGTGGTGGACCTTTTCGACCATAGAAACGAGCCACAGATCCGTCCCTGTTCTGTTCTGCTCTGCTCAGGGTGACATTAGGCACGGATGTCCTTTTCCCCTCGCAGGAAGGAAATGCTAGGAAGTGGTACCAGTTGCCTGTGTAGCCTTATAATTACAAACACAAATAAGTAATAGCACTAATAGTTGGTGATGCGAGACTGTTTTGGGGAAATGTCTCCAGTCGAAGTATACAGCTGGCGCCAAAGGGGCAGACTCATAGCTGATGTGGGCCTGAGTCATTCAACTCTGTAACGGATCACTTTTTTGCCCCAATATGCATCACCACCCAGTCCTTGTTTCAGTGTTAATACCACATGTATAGAGTAGGATCAACACTCTGAGTGTCACTTTACTGTGTACAGTAAGTAGGTTTGTTCTTTGGTTGTCCAATAGCTGTAGGAAGTGGAGTTGTCTGTTCTCAAGAACAAAACCGAGATTTTCCACTCCAAACTTGCTTATTGCGGCTACAACCCCCATAATTAGTGGGAAAGTTAATTCACAAGTGTCTCCCACCCTGCTACAAGTTTGCAAACCACTGGCCTGATTTTACAGTAAACTGCTCATTGTAGTGTTAGTGTAATCGCTTTCTTGACATAACAAACTGAAACACATTCAAAGCCTTCCGTCCCTTTATGTCTAAACTGAATCGAAGCATCCCTGTAACTAGGCCTTTCTCCTTTAATTCTAAATTATCGTGCACCAGTTTCCTGATTCGGTACCCATCTCGTCAGCCCACAACAGCTGTTTGAGTAGAAATGCCCATGGAACTTCAGGCATTCGGGGGTTTCACTAGACACACTTAAGTCAGGCCATGGTGGTAATGTCACGGCACTTACGGAAAAAAAGAAAGAAAAAAGAAAAGCCACGGAATGTTGCGAAACCGCAAGCGTTGTCAAGGACATGTCTGATGAAAACATCATCATCATCTGCGGTCATTTTCATTTTTTTTCCCTTTTGTATTCGTTTCTTCGTCTAAGGTGGTGACCACTGATGATAAGTCATTGCGGTTGTCATTGATACCTCTGGAGTCAGCGAATAGGGAGGGGGAGGGGGAGGGGGAGGGGGAAGGGGGAGACTGGAGAAGAGGAGGATATGGTTTAAAAAATTGGGGAAGTGATTAATAAAGGGAGGATGAGAACGAATGAGAGGGGTTTTCTTTAGGGAAGGATGTGTAAGGCAGAGATATGGCGAAATGTTCCCATGCATGCACATGCATACAGAACCTACACACACACACGCACACAGGAAATCATGTGCGCGTGCACATTTGAGAATACAATCTATGGTGTGCACAGGACCACATAGACACATAGACTCATTCGTGACCTACAGTATGTGAACTGGTCACAAATTCTTCTTTTCTTCACCCCCCCCCCCCCCGTCCATCTAGATATCTTTTTCCCTCTTTTTTTCTAACAATCAACCCATATTATGACACATTCTTCCTCGATGTCCGCATTTCCTCCCTATTTCTCCATTCCTCTGTTTTCTTCCTTTCTTTCGTGTTCTTTCAACAACGCCCACACATGGTGCCCTATCGTTTGTCGCCCTCCTCTCCTCTGCCCTCCCTTGCCCTGCCCTGCCCTCCACTGCCCATGTGTTGCAGGCCGCTAGTGACCCGGACGTCTTTTCTTTTTTCATCTTTCTCTATCTCTCTCTCCCCCTTTTCTCACACGTCCCCTTCATCTCTGCATTTCCTCCTACTTCTCCATTCCCTCCCCCTTCTCTCTCTCTCTCCATTGCTCTCTATCATGTTGTTTCATCCATCTCTGCATTTCGGTCCAATTCCTCCATGCCTTTCCCTCTCTTTCCCCCCTCTCTTTCTCTCTCTTTTCATCCATGCCGCCCACGCACAGTGCCCTATCGCCTTGCCACCCTCCTGTCCTCTGCCCTGTCTCTGGCCCCTGCCCCTGCCCCTTCCCTCCACCATGTAGCCTATCGCAGAACAGCTAGCGACCCACACTTCCTCAGATTTTTTCACTATCTCTCCATCTCTCCCTCTATCTATCTTTTCTCCAACAATCATCTCATATTTTCCACCTCCATCTCTGCATTTCATTCTATTTATCAATTCCTTCACATCTCTTCCTTTGTCCATGTTTCTCTATCTCTCCATCTTTCTCCCTCTTTTTCTCCAACAACCGTCTCATGTTTTTCCTCCCATCTAAAGTATTGCTGAATTCCTCTCCATCTCTTTTTCTGTCCATTTTTCTCCACCATGCTCTTTTCATCATCCACATCCATGCCCCCACACACGCTGCCCTGTCGTCTTGCCACCCTCCTCTCCTCTCCTCTGCCCTCCAATGCCCTGTCGTCTTGCCACCCTCCTCTCCTCTCCTCTGCCCTCCAATGCCCTGTCGTCTTGACACCCTCCTCTCCTCTCCAGTGTCCTCCACCATTGCTTAGCCCATGTGCAGCAGTACAGTTAGCGACCCACACTTATTCTTTTTTTACCATCTCTCCATCTCTCTCTCCCTCTTTTCTCCAACAATCTACTCATATTTCCTTCCATCTTTGCATTTCATTCTATTTATCAATTCCTTTTCTCTATCATGCTCTTTTCATTATCCATGCCCACACACACGGTGCCCTATCGCCTTGCCACATTCCTCTCCTTTGCCCTCCAGTGCCCTCCAACATGTCCAATAGTACAGCTCACGACCCACACTTTTTCAGATTTCTCTCCCTACATCTTTTCTCCAACAATCATCTCATATTTTCCCCATCCATTTTTGCATCATATTCTATTTCTCTCTTCCTCTTCCATTTTTCTATATCTCTCCAGCTCATGTATTCCCTCTGTCTATTGCTCAATTCCTCTCCATCTCCTTTTCTGTCCATTTTTCTCCACCATGCTCTTTTCATCATCCACAGGGTGCCCTATCGCCTTGCCTCCCTCCTCTCCTCTCCTCTGCCCTCCAGTGCCCTGTCGTCCTGCCACCCTCCTCTCCTCTCCTCTCCTCTGCCCTGCAGTGCCCTCCACCCATGTCCATGTGCAGCGTGCGGCACCACAAGTGTGGCCACTGACCCGGCCTACCAGCCTCACGCCACAGTCCACACACAATGGACGCATGGTCCTCCCCTCTCTCTCTAGTCTCCAGCACAACACACATGACCTTGGGGTGGTGTGTGTCTGTGTGTGTGTGTGTGTGTGTGTGTGTGTGTGTGTGTGTGTGTGTGTGTGTGTGTGTGTGTGTGTGTGTGTGTGTGTGTGTGTGTGTGTGTGTGTGTGTGTGTGTGTGTGTGCTGTTTGTGCGTGTGAATGTGTGAGATAACAGGGTCTGAATGGTGTCAGTGTTTCTGACTTGCCTATAGATCACTGGGAGGTGTATGTGTGTGTGCATGTGTGCGTGCGCGCGTGTGTGTGTGTGTGCGTGCGTGTGTGCGTGCTTGTGTGCGTGCGTGCGTGTGTATGTGTTTTATTGACACACCAGCTAAATTCTTGACTTCAGTACATTTGAACACTTGACATTTATGAATGTCAGTGGGTCTCAGAGAGCAGTCATCAACATGTCAGCTATTGATTGGTTCTCTGTGTGTGAGAGAGTGTTTTTGTGGATATTTGCAACTGCATGTGCTTTTGTGCGTGTTGTCTCTGTTGGCGCCTGTGTGTGTTTGCGTGCGTGCATGCATGCGTGCGTGCGTGCGTGCGTGTATGCAAGTCTGTGTGTGTGTGTGTGTGTCTGTGTGTGTGTACATGTGTGTGTGGCTTTGGGTGTGTATGCCATCATAAATTCTCCATCCATCTGACACCACATTGTTCCTGTGCCATTGTACATAATGGATTAGGCATGTGTGTGTGTGTGTGTGACAGTCACAGTAGTCATTGGTTCAGTCAGAAGGATTTGAGTTGAGCAGAAGTTTAGTCACCCCAAAATATATGAACCCTTTGCCTCTGCTTGGACGTGTGCATTTGCTTGCACGTGTGCATATGCTGAAGTGTCTTTCTTTGTGGGCTATGCACTTTTTGTATATGGTTACACAGACGTGTGTGTATGTGTGTGTGTGTGTGTGTGTGTGTGTGTGTGTGTGTGTGTGTGTGTGTGTGTGTGTGTGTGTGTGTGTGTGTCTGTGTGTGTCTGTGTGTGTGTGTGTGTGTGTGTGTGTGTGTGTGTGTGTGTGTGTGTGTGTGTGTGT
>NC_085864.1:40879593-40887093 GCF_034702125.1 Engraulis encrasicolus | reverse complement strand
TCTGTGCAATAAAAAACACTACTATGCAAGGTGCGGCCTCCTTCTTGAAACATTGGATTAATAGACAAACCTACACATGTCCACATTTCTGCAGAACTTTTCAAGACTCCCTCCCTCTCTCTCCCTAGTAGGCCAGAATCCCTAGGCCTGACCTTGACAAAGATATGTGACCTTGACAAAGATTCTCTTCACTACTAGAGGACTCTTTCCTCCATGCTGTTAAACTTTGTATATCTCATGTGATTGAAAGATTAATGATGGTGCGAATGAATGAGTGAATGAATGAATGAATGAATGAATGAACGAATAAACGAATGGAATAAACTTACGATTCATTCATACTCTATTCTTCCCCTCTCCCTTCCACCAGGCGAGGATCCCGGGCCCTGACCCTGACACAGGCATCCTGATCCACAACCAGAATGTGAACACCCCTCCGGCCGTCCACACCATAGCGGACCTGGCTCCCTTCAGCACCTACGAGGTGCGCGTGGCCTGCCAGACCAGCCAGGGGGTGTCCGAGTGGGCACCGTGGGTGCCCCTGGACACGGCCGAAGGAGGTAAGACTTCCGACATGAGCACCATCTCACCAACTTAATGTAACACCACTGCCCAATCAGCACCACCTCTCCACATTCATTTTGATGGTCAGTATGATGAAAGCTAATACAGTTGTGATGTCTCCGAAAGTAGTTTTACATCTGGTTTGGTTAGCAGATGGGATACTTTGTTGATTTTACATGGGAGTTTCAGCCGAGGTTGAGAATGTCTGCACAGGATTTATGGATAATGTCAGCCTTGCCCATATAACTATTTGTAGAATCTTTTTTCGTTGAAGCTTTTGTGAGAATACCTCAAACTTTTGTGCTGGTGTTTTGTCAAACTCATTGTAGATAACGCTTACTGTTGTGTCTCTAAACCTTGATGTAGACATTGGCATGCTGGAGAGAAATTTTGTCATGCCCTTCAAAAATGCCAGTATGTCTAGTAAGCCCAGCCTCTCAGTAAACAGTTGTGTTGAGCACATAGAGGGTTAGCTGCATGTCTTAATGGACGAGGAACTTTTCTGAGAACCCTGATAATGTAGATATTGTAGATAATGAAGGATGTTGATGTAGACCAGTGGTTCTCAAACTTTTCCCATCATTCCCCTCCTCGGAAGGTCTGGATGCTTCCGAGCCCCCCAACAAAGAGGGACTGCAGTGGAATGCAGATGTGTGTTCATTTCCTATATGCCATTTCACATTTAATTTGACATTTAAAACGTATTGGCTTGTTGACGAGAAAGGAAATAATTTCCTTGGGGGGGTAAAAAACCCCAAAATCAGATGTCACACGCCCCCCCTGTGATGCCTCCGCCTCCTTACACCCCACTTTGAGAAACACTGATGTAGACATTAGCCTTTTTTATCTTAAACTTCTCCATGTCCTTCAAAAGTGCCAGTCTGCCTCAGCAAGGCCTCTCTGTAGTATTTATAATGTGGAAGACTAGCTGCATGTCTTGATGAATGGAGAATGTTTTCTTAGAACTCTTTGTGTTTCATTGGTGTTGTATGGAAGCTAATGTAGATGTAGAAGGCTGCTGTGTCTGTACAACTCTGTGTTTAGCATGCATGATGGAAATTTCTCCATGACCTTCGAAAATGCCAGTATGCCTAGTAAGCCTCAGTATAAGGTAGTGTTGAGCGCATGGGGAGTTAGCTGCATGTCTTAATCAATGGAGATTTTTTTTCTGAAAACTCCTTGGGCTTTGTGTTTGTGTTGTACGGAATCAAGATAAGGCTCACTGTTGCGTCTGTAAAACTCTGTGTAGACATTAGCATGCATGATAGAAACTTCTCCATGGCCTTCTAAAAATGCCAGTGTACCCAGTCCAGACTCTCAGTATAAATTTGAGGACGTTAGAGGGTCAACTGCATGCCTTAATGGATGGGGACCTTTTCTGAGAACTCTGATAATGTACATAGATAATGAAGAATGTTGATATAGACATGTCCTCTGAAAGTGCCAGTGTACTTCAGCAAGGCTTCTCAGTAGTGTTGTTATGTGGAGGGCTAGCTGCATTTTTATTGGATGGCGAACATTTCTGAGAACTCCTTAGGCATTGTGTTTGTGTTGTGCTGTAGCACTCGATGTAGACATTAGCATACAAGCATACTCGATGTAGACATTAGCATACAAGCATACTCGATGTAGACATTAGCATACAAGCATACTCGATGTAGACATTAGCATACAAGCATACTCGATGTAGACATTAGCATACAAGCATACTTGATGTAGACATTAGCATACAAGCATACTCGATGTAGACATTAGCATACAAGCATACTAGATGTAGACATTAGCATACAAGCATACTTGATGTAGACATTAGCATACACGCATACTTGATGTAGACATTAGCATACAAGCATACTAGATGTAGACATTAGCATACAAGCATACTTGATGTAGACATTAGCATACAAGCATACTCGATGTAGACATTAGCATACATGATAGAAACTAAAAAATGCCAGTGTACCTCAGCAAGGCCTCTCAGCAGCAGTGTGTAGCACGTGGAGGGCTAGCTGCCTGTGTTGATGGATGGAGACGTGCTAACCAGATGGGCCGCATTGTTGGCTACAGTAGAGTAGGTGGGTGGGCCACTGGGGGGGGAACGAATCTGGCTCTGATTTCTTCCAGTGGCAGCTACCACCTCTCTGTACTCTAGCTACATCCCTCCTCCATACTCCCAGCTCCCATTGAGAGAAACCCACCACTGAATACACTGAAGACATTGTGTGTGTGAACATGCCCTGTGTTGTTTTTACTTACTGTCTTATTCACAAATACCACAGACAGTGCGAGGAAGAGAGTGAGAGGGAAAAACAATGTGGGTCCACTGTGGCCTTTGTGGTTGGCTTTTTTAAAGTCCAACACACACTCGTGCATGTATACATGCATACACACACACAAACGCACGCACGCGCACACACACACACACACACACACACACACACACACACACACACACACACACACACACACACACACACACACACACACACACACACACACACACACACACACACACACACACACACACACACACACACACACACACACAGAGAAACATGGCCGCTGGAGAGACCGTGGTGTTCTTCAGGAGGTGTAGGGAGGGGAATGTGTGTACATTCCTGGAGACTGAGTGTGTGTAATCAATTAGGGGGCCTTGTAATTGACCCATGTGAAGCCGCGCCTCGAGTCCAGCGGTACGGACAGATTCGTCACCACTTGAACAACTTTCTTCACAAAGTGTTCCATTTTGACTCGCTGAGTGCTGAACTAACACTTGAGGAATTTACTCAGGACATATTTTTTAACCGCTTGAACAACTTTCTTCACAGTCAGTGGTAATCAGACACTCAAAGAGTAGACTAACTATAAGAAGTGTTGAATTCGATTCTTTAACACTCTCTAACTCTCTAACACTGTTAAATGTACTGTGCTACTGTCACATCTCATCCAGTCCTGTGACCAAATTGAGAAGGGGTGTGTGTGTGTGTGTGTGTGCGAGCGTGCTTGTGCGTGTGTGTGTGTGTGTGTATATGTGTGTGCGTGCTTGTGTGTGTGCGTGTGTGTGTGTGTGTGTGCGCGCGCGTGTGTGCTCGCGCGTGCATGCTTGTGTGTGTGTGTGTGTGTGTGTGTGTGTGTGTGTGTGTGTGTGTGTGTGTGTGTGTGTGTGTGTGTGTGTGTGTACCCGTGTCTGTAGTGGGTGGTAGTCACACTGTAAACATAACGAGGCGTGCAAATTCCCTTAATGCTCACTGCAGCTGACATGACACCGCTATCCACAATATACTACTGCCTTACGTGGAGTTATGGACATTTATGTTCTTGCTCTCTCTCTCTCTCTCTCTCTCTCTCTCTTTCTCTCTCTCCCTCTCTCTCTCTCCCTCTCTCTCTCTCTCTTTCTCTCTCTCTCTGTGGTGTGTGTGCAACATTTTCCCAGCAAGCATGAGACTTAGAAAGAGTCAGGATCCTTACCGGCAAGGAGAGAAAAAGAGAGTGATAGAGAGATAGAGAGAGAGAAAAAGAGAGAGAGAGAGAGAGAGAGAGAGAGAGAGAGAGAGAGAGAGAGAGGGAGATGGAGAGAGAGAGAGAGAGAGAGAGGGAGATGGAGAGAGAGAGAGGGAGGGAGAGAGAGAGAGTGTGGGAGGGGGAAGGAATGGAATGAGAGCACGAAGAACAGCAAAATACAAGACGTAACCAAAACAAAATGAGAAGTTTGTCACTTATTGTTTGTGTCGATCACACTGTCGGGTGACTCCTGTTTAAAAACTGGGTCATGAAGACCAAGAACGGCTTGTCCCTTGTCACAGGATGTGTGTGTGTGTGTGTGTGTGTGTGTGTGTGTGTGTGTGTGTGTGTGTGTGTGTGTGTGTGTGTGTGTGTGTGTGTGTGTGTGTGTGTGTGTGTGTGTGTGTGTGTGTGTGTGTGTGTGTGTGTGTGTGTGTGTGTGTGTGTGTGTGTGTGTGTGTGTGTGTGTGTGTGTGTGTGTGCCTGCATGCGTGTATGCATGTGTGTAGACAGTGGTTGTAATACAGTATGTGTGTGCATGTGTTAGTGTTGTGTATATGTGCGTGTGTTAGTGCACACTGTGTGTGTATGTGTGTGTGTGTGTGTGTGTGTGTGTGTGTGTGTGTGTGTGTGTGTGTGTGTGTGTGTGTGTGTGCAGACTGTATTGTGTGTGTATGTGTGTGTGTGCAGACTGTATTGTGTGTGTATGTGTGTGTGGCAGGGCGGCAGTGGCAGGTTACTGTATCTCCCGGTGCCAGGCCAGGTCTGTTCGCTGTCAGGACGGGACAGTGTTTATACATTCGGGCGGTAGGTAGCGGGGGAAACGTTTCATTCGTCTCCGCCACACAGACTCCAAGCAGCTCATAAATGTAAACTCTCAGGAGAGAGAGAGAATGACAGGACGGTCCTAGGAACAGTGGACGATAAAGGGGGTTAGAGAGAGAGAGAGAGAGAGAGAGAGAGACAGAGAGAGAGAGAGACACACAGAGATAGACACAGACAGAGAGAGACAGAGAGAGACAGAGAGAGAGATTGAGATTGAGTTTTTTTTCCGTTTGAATCAGGGATGGAACTTAATTTTTTTCCCCACCAGTCACTGTGGCAGGTAGATTTTAAAATCTACCAATCACTAGCTATTTTTACCACTTAAAGTGACTGGTGGGTTGAAAAATGTACCCGTCAGCCGTGAAATTTACCCGCCCTTGGCGGGTGGACGGGTGCTTATTTGCAACCCTGGGCTGAGTTTCTCAAAAGAGAAGTTGTTAGCCTGTTAGCAACTTCGGTAGTTGCCAATGGAAAAACGCATTGAAAACAACAAAGTAGCGAATGTAGTAAGCAACTTTGATTTTGAGAAATTCACCCCTGGTTTGAATCCACAAAAGAAAGATGGAGGGTGAGATTGAGGTCTTAGTTCTTAGTTTTTGCGTGGCGTAGAGTGTAGGCCCTATGCATGTTTGTAATGAAAGTATGAGGGGGAAGTGTGAGAAACTGTCTTCGGGTAATGGCTGCTGGTACACTACGTTCTCTGTGGGTGTACATGACTGTCTGTGTGTGTGTGTGTGTGTGTGTGTGTGTGTGTGTGTGTGTGTGTGTGTGTGTGTGTGTGTGTGTGTGTGTGTGTGTGTGTGTGTGTGTGTGTGTGTGTGTTTTGTGTGTCTGTGTGTGTGTGTGTGTGTGTGTGTGTGTGTGTGTGTGTTTTGTGTGTGTGTGTGTGTGCGTGCGTGCGTGCGTGCATGCGTGCTTGTGCGTGTGTTTAGAGGAGGAACGCTTTTTTTTCCATGCCAGCTCAGTCTTAGTCTTACACTTACTCTGTTTGAAAAACAGTCTGGGCTATGGAAACAGAACTACATTAAGGAAAGTATGTTAGGAGAGATGGAAAGAAGGAGTGAGAAAGAGTGAGAGAGAGAGAGAGAGAAGGGGAGAAACAGAGAGAAGGAGAGAGGAAGAAGGCAGCAGAATCAACATACAACCTAAATCCTACATAATATATTCAGTGGCTTGGATTGAAAGTGCCGGAGGGAGTGAGACAGACTGTCTAACGGATAAAAAGACAGACAGACAGACAGACAGACAGACAGACAGACAGACAGACAGACAGACAGACAGACATGCATGTATGCACGCGCACACACACACACACACACACAGAAAGAGACTCACAGAAATTGATATCCTCGCATAAATGTACAAAGTAAGTATGTTGTGCGTTGTATAGTGGAGAGATTTCTTTCCATTTTTAGTCCTTGTTCCCCTTATCCCAGACTACAGTACAAGCGTTAGTGAGTATCCTGGGAGGCACAACACAACACGATACGACACGGGGGAGCCAAGAGGGAAGAAATATGGCCGAGTTAGTAGGCAGAAGAACAAGCCATAAACGCAGCCATAAATACACATAACACACAGGGGAGACACATTTAACCAAGTGTCACCATTCAGGAGGGTTGGTAGGCGTGCAGGCAGGGAAGTGGGTGTGTGGGAAGGGTGACTGAGATGGATGTGAAAGTGAAGTAGAAATGGATGGAATGGAATGAAAAGAAAGGTTCCATGATCATTGGCAGACGAATGGGAGTTTAGAAGGGGAAATTGTGGAATATAAGTGTGTGTGTGTGTGTGTGTGTGTGTGTGTGTGTGTGTGTGTGTGTGTGTGTGTGTGTGTGTGTGTGTGTGTGTGTGTGTGTGTGTGTGTGTGTGTGCGCGCGTGTGTGCGTGTGCGTGTGCATGTGCATCTGCGTTATTCCATGGATGTAATAGAGATAGAGAATAGTTGTGTGGTTTTGTGTGGGAGACACTGAGAGAAAGAGCTAGAGAGAGAGAGAGAGACAGAGAGACAGACAGACGGAGACAGAGAGAGAGAGAGAAAGAGAGATAGAGAGAGAGAGAGAGAGAGAGAGAGAGAGAGAGTGAAAGACAGAGAGACAGAGAGAGACAGACAGAGAGAGACAGAGATAGAAAAATAAAGAGAGAGAGGCAGACAGGGAGAGACAGGCAGGGCTGTCTGTGGCTGCTGGTGATTACAGCAGAGTGCCACTACCGCACGCGTCCCATAAACACACACCGCGGGCACTCGCAGGGCAAACCAACAGCAGACAGACTCACATTCACTCCGTGAGGTACACACACACACACGCACGCAGGCACGCACGCACGCACACACACACACACACACGCACGCAGGCACGCACGCACGCACACACACACACACACACGCACGCGCTGGGAAAGAACAAAACATACACGTTGGAAGCAAAACATTTCATGCCCTGAGTTTAAGACTACCCAGGTTTACTGTGACTTTTTATTAGTTTGTTTAGCAAATGTACTGTACTGTACTGACCTGTCAGATGAACTGCGGGTTAAAATGTGCTAAGTCTCAAGTATGCTAACAATAGGCGGTTTATTGTTTATGCCAACACATTAAAGCACTTTTTTAGT
>NC_085864.1:40852093-40864593 GCF_034702125.1 Engraulis encrasicolus | reverse complement strand
TGAATGAGCTGTTACCAGAATGGCAATGACCAAGTCGCACTGTGTTACTAAAGGCCCTGTGCACTGTCACAGTAGTGTAGTACTATAGTAGCTAACTTTCAATGTCTATTACAGCATGCCTCAGGAGGTACGGCGTGCACTAAGGGGCTACTGGAAAAAAACTGACATGCTTGACCATTTATAGGCCTACTGGAAATTGTTTGAATTCTGGGGTTTCAGCGCAATGACTAAAATATGAATAAAAATGTGAGTTTGTGGCTCTCCCCATGGACTCATACAATGTGATTTGCAACATATAAAACATGTATAACGCATGATATCCTTGCACTTGAAATGTACTTGAAATACTTTATATGAAATGTATACTGTATATCTACTTATTTATCATATCGTATATTTATATTTTTATGATGATCCCACAACAGTTACATGTGACAGTTTATACTGTTTTAGAAGTCCCATAAGGACAAGGGTCAACTTGGGACTGCAAGTAGAGTCACAGCCAGACAGTCAATGTGTGAATACATTATGTAATGATAACATTGAACAAGAGGACTCTTGTGCACTTTATGTTTGGCCCGCAGTGCATGCTGGGAAGTCGTATGAGGAGAAGCCGTGAATCAAAAGGAACTAGTGAGCTAAACACTGAAGAGTAAAAAAAAAGACTATAACTCAGCTGAGTCTGTGTCTGTGTCTGAAAGATTCATTAGCAGCTGAATTAATGATGGATGAAAGGCATTCCTGCTCCAATGATACGAAAGTTAAAACAAACAAGCCGGATTCATCAGATCTTGTTAGCTAGCCAACCTTGTCTGTCTTGTGGACAAGCCTTTTTGTCATACCATGAGTACGCTTGTCCTCTATATTGCTGCCTCTATCCCAATGTGACTGTGCTCAAGTGAGTTATTTTTTGAAACAGTTATTCAATTTCCTCACATACCCCCTGCAGTCTGCTTGCATACCCCTAGTGGTACACTAATGCCTCTTTTCCACTGCCTTTTTTTCTGGTAGGCCTGCAGCTTGACGTAGTCAAACTCGGCCATCACTTTTTGCTTTTTCGAATAGACGCGACACAGCTCAATCGCAAAGCAAAAAGTGGCGGCAGAGTCGCGCTGTGTCGTGCTGTAGGCCTACCGGAAAACCGGCAGTGGAAAAGAGGCAATAGTGTACCCCTGCTTGCGAACGACTGCTAAAGACTAAGAAGACTATAGTCAGTGTCTGTGTCCGAAATATTCGTTTTGAGCAGCTGGAGTAATGAGGGATTGATTACCCCAAAAGGCATTCCTGTTCCAACGACACAAGAGCTAAAAAGAAGAAGCCGGATTCATCAGATCTTGTGAGGTGCTATAAAAAGCTTACTGAGGGTTTTAGAGAAAGAAAGAGAGAGAGAGAGAGAGAGAGAGAGAGAGAGAGAGAGAGAGAGAGAGAGAGAGAAAGAGAGAGAGAGTGCAGTCGTCGTTCAATAGCAACAGTGTTCCTTTGCATCTGTGAAGGCTGTCGGCCATCGTGTTTGCTCGGTGCTCGCCCACACTGATGCACCATTCTCAACATTTTGGCATCACTCTTTGTTTGGTCTCTAAACACATTTAGGAAACTATTCAAGAGTCATGTTCTGAATTGCCAATGAGATTAAATTGACCAGAGGTTGTTCCACAGCTATTTGCAGAGAGTGGCCATGACAAGCGTTCAAAAAGGATGAACTTCATCTTGACCCATGCACCTTAGCTTCTGCATTTCACATTACCTGTTTCTTTTTTTGTCTTTACAGAAGTCAGCCCACTGAAAGCCAGAGGTGTGTATATGTCAAAAACTCTCTCTATTTCTCTCTCTATTTCTCTTTCTCTCTCTCTCTCTCTCTCTCTCTCTCTCTCTCTCTCTCTCTCCCCTGCTCTCTCTCTCTCCTCTGCTCTCTCTCTCTCTCCTCCCCTCTCTCCCTGTCTCTCTCTCTCTCTCTCTCTCTCACGCACGCAGGCAGGCACGCACGCACGCACGCACACAAACACTCACTCACACGCACACACACGCACGCAGACACACACTCAGACACACACACACACACACACACACACACACACACACACACACACACACACACACACAATGCAAGCAAGACAGACACCACGGCAGAACAAATTGGGTCAGACACACGGGCATACACACACACTGCCACACACAGTGAAATGTTGAGTCTAAGTAGTCTTTCTGGTGCACTCATCCTGTATGGATGCTCTTGCCCGTGTGACTTTAGAAGAAGAAAGGAGCAGAGCAGACAAAAAAGAGAAAAGAAGAGTAGAATAAAGGGACAAAGAGAATCTAAGGGAGGGGTGTAGAAGAGACAGGGGGTGGGAGTGTTGGAGACTCAGGCAGAGGGGAGGTAATAAATATTCATCACCAGTGAGAAAAGTTGCATCTCTGTTTGCTCAGTTAGCGTTTTACTGCAGCCCAGCGTAGAGTGTGGAGCTTAGTGGACAAGTAGACAGAGAGAAGACGAATACAAATAGGAATGCAAATTTGAAGACAAATAAAGAAAGTGAAAACTCAATTGCCTTTACAAACACACAATACACATCTCACACACTACTATTGCACCACTACACAAGTGTCACGTATACGTATGCTTATAGATACAAAGACAAACACCACATTTTTAATTAACAAAGAAAGGAGAACCTCTGACCTTTCTAAAGTAAACCTCGTGAAACGATATCAAATGCAATTGCAAAATGCAACAATTTTACACTTCAGGACATATAAAAAAGATGTGAAAGAATCAAAACAGAGATGCATGAGAGAAAAATCAGAAAAGAATGAGAATGGGGGAAAAAAAGGAGATTTGAAAGTCGGAAATATTAGCAGAGGTATAGATAGAGTCATAGTGTAATGGAGGTGGAGAAACGGCCATAAGGGTGGATGAGAGAAAAGACAGAAACACACACACACACACACACACACACACACACACACACACACACACACACACACACACACACACACACACACACACACACACACACACACACACTGCTGCTGGTGTACTTGATAGACCTATTTTAATATTTTTTTTTCTTCAAAATGCTACTATTACTATGTCAGAACGCTATAAAGGACTTTTAGAAAAAGCACAACAAATACCTCCTCTTAATGTATGTTCTCTACAAGTCTTCTGTTGTCCAGTCTTGCACTTTAAATGTCTGTATGAGTACTGTCTATGTCCATATGAGTACTGTCTATGTCTATACTGTCTATGTCCTTACCTAGATTAGTCTATGTCTGCATGGGAAAGCAAGAAACGTAATTTCAAATTCTTTGTATGACCAGTGCATGTAAAGAAATTGACAATAAAACCAATTTGACTTGACTTGACTTGAAAGTTAACGGAGCGAGATGGGAATTCTGCATGACTAAACACCAGCATCGTGATGAGAGAGTAGGATGAGTGTTGTCGGAGGGATTAGAGGGCGTGTGAGGGAGAGAGGGAATATTGGAGCTGGAGAAAGATAAGAAGAAACAGAGTGACGATGAAGAAGAGAATAAAGATAGAAATGTGGATGGGTGGGGATGGAACATAAAACAGAAATACAGTTTAAGAGGAACAGACAGTGGAAGATGAAGAAGGGAATCCATGAGAAAGAGAGAGAAAGAGCAAGGGGATTGCAACAGAGATGGAGAAATAAAGGATGGGAAAGAGAGAGAGAGAGAGAGAGAGAGAGAGAGAGAGAGAGAGAGAGAGAGAGAGAGAGAGAGAGAGATAAAGAGAGAGAGAGAGAGAGACAAAGAGAGAGAGAGAGAGATAAAGAGAGAGAGAGAGAGAGAGAGAGAGAGAGAGAGAGAGAGAGAGAGAGAAAGAGAGATAGTGGTTGGGGGGGATCATCGGGCGGAGGTACACCCAGCTGTAAATCTGGAGACCTGCAGTGAGGTCATCAGGCATGAGCTCACGACCCACTGACGTCCATTTATAATCTCTCTCTCTTGCTCAAAAACACACACACAGCCTGTCCGCATTTAAAATTACACACGCATGCAAGCATGGATGAAGACACACATTACACCCATATGCACTCACGCACGCATGCCTGCGCGCATGCAGGCAGGCACGGACAGACCTACACAGAAAAACGCAAAAAGCACTGAAATTCTATCACTGGTGCACACACGCACACACACTCACACACACTGTTGAACTCACACACACACACACACACACACACACACACACACACACACACACACACACACACACACACACACACACACACACACACACACACACACACACACACACACACACACACACACACACACACACACACACGCACTGTTGTACTCACACACGCACACTCACACACACACACAGCTGCTCAGTGGTCCTTTCCAAGACATTTCTGCAGCAAGTTCCGCACCCCTAGTAACCTTGTTGTCCATAGTAACCTCCTCTTTCATAGTAACCTTTTCCCCATAGAAACGGCTTTCATCGCAACCTCCTTCTCCCAAAGTAACCTTCTACTACATTGTTCTGCATTTGTTATGTCGTAATTAGTGGACGAAAATAACATATTCAGATCCCCAAATCTTTTGGTTTGCATGACTTAAGTAAGTTCAGTAAGTTGTGTAAGTAAGTTTGAGTAAGTTGATGAAGTTATTCTGTTTACTTTTAAATATTATAACTTTTACATATACTTTTTGAATTTGTAGGGACATATTCCCTCACTGGGCTGATAATACAGTCAAAATATATAATATAATATACAAAAATATATAAAATAATATATAAATAAATTTGATAATACAATAGTAGAAAGAGCACTCCACTTCCTTATTGGTATTCTGATACGACCTTATATTCCTCTCTGCCTTTATTTCTTGCCCTATTTTACTCCATTGCATCACATGACGCCTCTTTTGTCTGTTTTTCATGTTAATGCTCTTTCTCTCTTCTTTTTTTCCTCCAGACAAGGGCCCGGCAGCCTTCTCTTGGCACTGGTGGTACGTTGTCATGGCGATCGCGGTTGCCGTGGCACTGGCAGTTCTGATGGCCATCTATGTGGCCCGCCTACGCAAGAAGGAGACACGCTTCGGGTGAGTGACTGCCCTCGCCCTCGCCCTCGCCCTCGCCCGCCCGCCGGCCACCCCACCTAACTCAAACAGCCACCCGCTCGCCCCATCACTCCATCACTCACTCACTCAAACCAGGCTCCCTACAGTCACCCACCCAACCAAACACCCACTCACTCACTCACTCACTCACTCACTCACTCAAACCAGACTCCCTACAGTCACCCACCCAACCGAACACCAACTCACTCACTCACTCACTCACTCACTCACTCACTCACTCACTCACTCACTCACTCACTCACTCACTCACTCACTCACTCACTCACTCACTCACTCACTCACTCACTCACTCACTCAAACGCGACTATCTCCGGACAACAACCCACCCCAAATCATGCACTCACTCACTCACTCACTCACTCACTCACTCACTCACTCACTCACTCACTCACTCACTCACTCACTCACTCACTCACTCACTCACTCACTCACTCACTCACTCACTCACTCACTCACTCACTCACTCACCTTACTCACTCACTTGCTCACTCCAACCAAGTTCTCAGTCCCTCACCCAACCAAACAGCCACTCATTCACTCACTCATTGACTGCCTCCCACTCATTCACACACTCACTTGCTCACTCAAACTCGACTATCTCCGGACCCACCCCAAATCATGCACTCACTCACTCACTCACTCACTCACTCACTCACTCACTCACTCACTCACTCACTCACTCACTCACTCACTCACTCACTCACTCACTCACTCACTCACTCACTCACTCACTCACTCACTCACTCACTCACTCACTCACTCACTCACTCACTCACTCACTCACTCACTCACAGCTCTCTCTGTCTGGCCTATCACCCCAGCCCAAACACCCAGTGTCCTAGTCAATCATTCACCCACTCATTGGAACCCTGCTCTGAGCACCAATTTGGAACGAGTTTAGTCTAGTGTCTGGGCCAGTTCCTGGTGTGCTGTGTGGTGTACTACCTGCCCTCCTTTTCTTTCTCTTTCTGTTTTTCTTTCTTTCTTTCTTTCTTTCTTTCTTTCTTTCTTTCTTTCTTTCTTTCTTTCTTTCTTTCTTTCTTTCTTTCTTTCTTTCTTTCTTTCTTTCTTTCTTTCTTTCTGTCCATTGAAGCCTATCTATACAACGCTGTATTTGGGATGCAACAGCAACACCCAAATTGCATGATACAGCTGTTTGTTTTCAGAGTAGCCAGACTGTGGGACGGTTACCATGTTGTGAATCCAACACCCCCTTTAGATAAGAGTGTTTTACGGACCCTGTACAGTTATTGCATGGATTCTAACCTTTTGATGTGCGTGTGTGTATGTGTGTGTGTGTGTGTGTGTGTGTGTGTGTGTGTGTGTGTGTGTGTGTGTGTGTGTGTGTGTGTGTGTGTGTGTGTGTGTGTGTGTGTGTGTGTGTGTGTGTGTGTGTGCGTGTGTGAGTGCGTGTATGCGTGCATGTGTGTGCGTGTGTGTGTGTGTTTGTGTGTTTTTGTGTGTGTGTGTGTGTGTCTGTGTGCACGTGTGTGTCTGTGTGCGCGTGTGTGTTTGTGTGTGCGTGTGCGTGTGTGTGTGTGCGTGCGTGAGTGCGTGCATGCATGCCTATATGTGTGTGTGTGTTTGTGTGTTTGTGTGTGTGTGTGTCTGTGTCTGTGTCTGTGTGTACGCGTGTGTGTACGTGCACGTGTGTGTGTGTGTGTGTGTGTGTGTGTGTGTGTGTGTGTGTGTGCGTGTGTGTGTGTTTCCAGTGAGGCGTTTGAGCCTATGATGGAGAGTGGAGAGCTGGTGGTGAGGTACCGCGCCAGACGCACCTACAGCCGGAGGACCACCGAGGCCACTCGTAAGTCAAGCCTCTTCCTCTCTCAATCACTCACCACACAAACTCACTCACCCGCATACCTATAGACACACACGCGCACACACACACACACACACACACACACACACACACACACACACACACACACACACACACACACACACACACACACACACACACACACACACACACTCACACACACACAGGCATGCGCGTACACTTGTACACACACACACACACACACACACACACACACACACACACAGACATGCGCGTACACTTGCACACACACACACACACACACACACTCACACACACACACAGACATGCGCGTACACTTGCACACACACACACACACACACACACACACACACACACACACACACACACACACACACACACACACACACACGCAGACAGGCATACACATACGTCTATACACACATGCAGGTAGGATGACACACACAACCACACACCACACACACATGCAGGTACGCAGACAGACATGCATATACACACACAAACACACACCCCCATACACACACACACAAACCCAAACCCCTTAAGCCAGTTATCAATACCCCTTTGCCCTCAGCCATTGTCCAAACACGCCTTAAATCCGACCCCTAGATTGGTTAAAGTGATAGCCCCCTGTTCCCCCTGGGCTAGGCAACCATAACCTGACCCTCACCCCCTCACACCCCCCACCCTCAAAATTGGGTTAGTCTCAACAAGCCCAAGCAAGCGAGCGCTTAATATAATTCCAAGTCAGCTATTCTCGAGTGTTTTTCCTCACCTGCTCGGACTCGCCGCTGTGAAAGATAATAGCCGAGAGAATCTCGGAGGAAAAGAAGAAAGACGGAAAGGTAAAAAATAAAACAATCAGAGATGCTCTAGGGACCCTGCAGTATATGGAGAACCTGTCGGTTTAGTTTTCGCGAGTAAAAAGGCCTCTAATGTGAGAGAAAAACTGTTAATGATGTGTTCAAAAGACGTTTTTAAAAGACAGAGCCAAAGATTTTTTTGACATGCAGTTGTCTTTAATAAAGATGCCTGATGCCACCTTACCTTGTATTGTTAGTTTCATGGACACAATCTCAGCAATATGCAAAAGATATGTCTGCAATGATTTACAAGTAGACTTTTAATCTTACTGCTATTTCATTATTGTTGTCAAATGGGAGTCATCTATTTGGAGTGTGTTCTCATAAATTATCCAATAGTTCTGTAAAATCGCTGTAAGTGGATATTCCATAGCAACTTATCAGATTGAGAAACTATCGGTTACCTAGGGTAAGCCCGGTTCTCTGAGGGAGATGCGAATAGCCGAGGCAAATGGTCGCGCAATAGGGCGTTACCCATGAGATATTGAGTGCTTCGACCGAAAGAGAACCCATTTGACCTTGACAATGCTGCGGCTCCGCTGGCTAGCGTGCAGCATCTGTTCCAGAATCAGGCCTTGATCCGGGCTCGTTCCATGTGGTTCTGATCGCACTTGAATCCGTGCCACTCTTGTTGTTTATGCCCTTCTAGGGGGATTATGTGAGGGAAAACTGTCCAAACACCATCCACACAGCACTAGAGTCTGGCCCTTAGGGAGGCGTTGTGGTGTAGTGCGTGCTGTTGTGCATGTCTCCTGCTTGAAATCTCTCCCTGAAATCCTCCTCAGAAACCCATGCCATGGGCCTCTACTCTCCTTGAGATCTGCTCTTCTGCACTTCATAGTCATATTTGCAGTGTTAAATTAACACTTAAAGGAACAGTTCACCCTTTTTTGATTTTCACATATCTGCAGTATTTCCAAGCATTATTCATGAATGTGCATATCATTTTCCTCTATGTGTTTGCATTGCCTAGTTTGACAGTGTAGCCAAGTTAACCAAGTCTTTGGGAGCAAATAAAACATCCTCAAATGTACTTATTAGCTACTTTCAAATTAATGTAAAATTCACAAAAACAGATATTTAATGCCGTCCTGTGATCACTTGTGGCTTGATGCTACTGCTCCCATTTACTTCCAGTGATTACGCTAAGCTATGCTAATAATTCTGATCCAATAAATCTAAGTACTAAAAACACTGAGAAGAAAATGACATGCACATTCATGAATAATGCTTGAAAATACTGCAAATATGTGAAAATAAAAAATGGGTGGACTGTTCCTTCCTACTGTAGACAAGACCAGATAATAGAGCATAGCCGGTAAAGATCCTGTTAAAAGTTTGATTTGTGCCAGTAACAGGGTTGCCAGATGAGGCTGATGATTTCCAGCCCGATAAATGCTTAAAACCCGCCTGGAAGCACTAAATCCAGCGTAATTCTATTGATTTCTATGGGCAAAATTGGGCGGGTTTTCCTGCAAAATGCCATTTTTACCCGCAGACTGCCATCCTAACCAGCCCAATTGGGCGGGAAACAGCCCATTCTGGCAACACTGGCCAGTAATGCGCTCTTTCTTTAAGAGTAACACAGAGACAGATGTGGGCCCGGGCCCAGCACGTCCTCAGGCACAAACTCCATGCATTTATCTGATGCAGTGATTTATTTTACCCAGGAACACCCTGTGCTGGAGCAGTGTGGCGGTGCAGTCAGTGGAGAAACATTTGTTTTCCCAACTTTGAAAAAGTGGGACTCTGACTTGGGAACGGGACAGTGTGAGACTTTAAAACAAGTTCTTTGTGTGCAGAGCGTACTTTACTGCAGTAATGTGCCAATGAAATGAGGCATTATTTTGATCATAATCTTTAAATGGGAACTGTAGAGGCGGGCTGTCAAGTACTGGCACTTGTATTTTTTCCTTTAAATGGGAATCTTCTACTCTGGGGTGCATTTCTGGAAAGCGTAATTTCTACTTTGTTGGTTGCAATGCAATTTCCCATTGGTAACTACTGAAGTTGCTAACTGCTAACAACTACGCTTTCCAGAAATGCACCCCTGCTTTGTGCTCCGCACAGAATTTAGTTGCCTCCTAAATCTCTTGGATCTTGAATCTTCAGTGTGGTGCAGCAGTGGTGCAGCTAGTTGTTTACTGTGTTGAAGCGGAACCAATGGTGGAAGAACACTGTGATGTGTGAAAGGACTTCAGCAGAGCAACTGAAAACAATCAACGCAAATGCTGTTTTTATTTTGTATTTTAAATCCTGGCATTTTTTTTGGAGGGCGAACACTTCTGTTTGTTTGAAACGGAAACCCTCCAGCGCGGCTTGCATTACTCGCTCTCTCTGCCAGGAGCAACTTCCACACAGCATTCCTGCCTCCGCAAACATCCACAGCAAACTCAAAGCAAACAAAATGTTTTGACAATGCTGCTAATGGTTTGCCTTTTCTTTGATGGTGAATTCATTACATATTTAAACATGCTTGTAATGTTATCGTGTGGAGATTAAAGAGCATGTGACAGGTACTTATCATAGACACAAATGAGAGCCACAAACACCCATACACAGCAATTTAAAGTCTCAGCAATTTGGGGGAAAAACACAATTGTGTATTGTGACACACACACAAGCCCACATGCATGCCCACACGCGCGCGCGCACACACACACACACACACACACACACACACACACACACACACACACACACACACACACACACACACACACACACACACACACACACACACACACACACACACACACACACACACACACACACACACACACACACACACACACACTTAATACTGGCACACAATCAGGGGCAGGAGGGTAAGAGGGTGAGAAAGCATGATGTTTGTGTTTGAAACGGCTCTGATGTCAGTAGTCTGGGACACAATGCGTGACAGTGACTTGTTTATGCTCCCATTCCTGATGTGTCTGAACTTGCCAGAGACACACAGAGAGGACACGATATGGGGATAGAAGAGAGGGGGGAGATAGAGATGGAGGGGAGGAGGGAAGGGAGAGAGAGAGAGAGAGAGAGAGAGAGAGAGAGAGAGAGAGAGAGAGAGAGAGAGAGAGAGCGACAGAGAGAGACAGAGACAGAGAGAGAGAGAGAGAGAGAGAGAGAGAGAGAGAGAGAGAGAGAGAGCGAGAGCGGCAGAGATTGAGATGGATAACGTGAATAACTGGTTGACTGAGTAAAATTAATTGAGGTGGTAGATAGAGAAGATAGAGAGAGCAAATAAAGCCCTGAAATAACAGCTGTTTTCTCTTGGCTTATTGTAATATCTGCAGCAATCACTATCACTCATCTAAGTACGCATTATTTGAGGAAAGGCGTCTTATCTCTTTGATTTAGATGGTTGGTAAACAGGGACTTGGAGTCAACTACAGTTGAGTTGTGTGTGCTGTATAATATGCGGTTGTTCTACAGCTCCCCATGTTGCTGCAGGGTAGACTTTAGCCACTGCTGTGACAGGCATTCTTTTGTGTAGGCTACCTAAATTCACTGTAAGTTGCTCTAGTTGAGAATGGTTATGTCAACACTTCAGTCACAATTATTTTTCCCATCCAATGCATGTGAGTTCCATGAGACTTCCAAGGGGTTTTGAGTTGGACCTTGCGAGGTACAACAATCATGGTGCAGTAA
Organism: Engraulis encrasicolus; assembly: GCF_034702125.1. Lineage (NCBI taxonomy): Eukaryota > Metazoa > Chordata > Actinopteri > Clupeiformes > Engraulidae > Engraulis > Engraulis encrasicolus. Next base: position 40,853,160 of record NC_085864.1, on the reverse strand, counting down.
ACAAAAATGGTAAAAAAAATGGTTCCTACTGTAAAAAACATGTCTCCTACTGTAAAAAACATGTCTCCTACTGTATTTGCACTGGAAGCTGCTCTGGGGAGCAGCCCAATGTACAGTCATATACCGGGAACAGCACAGGGATACAGGCATGAATTTGGGGAGAGGAGGAGGACAGGAGACAGGGAAAGGTCCAGAGGAAGGAGTGTTCTCAGAGGAGGAGGAGGAGAGGAAGGAGGAGGAGGAGGAGGAGGAGAGGAAGAAGGGAGGAAGGAGGAGGCACAGAGAAGTCACCCTGTGGGAATGTCACGGCAACATGTGTTGCAGCATGCCTCAGGACTGATTGCAGTGTGTGTGTGTGTGTGTGTGTGTGTGTGTGTGTGTGTGTGTGTGTGTGTGTGTGTGTGTGTGTGTGTGTGTGTGTGTGTGTGTGTGTGTGTGTGTGTGTGTGTGTGTGTGTGTGTGTGTGTGTGTGTGTGTGTGTGTGTGTGTGTGTGTGTGTCATTGCTTGCCTGAGGCATGATTGCAGTGTGTGTGTGTGTGTGTGTGTGTGTGAAATTTCAGCATGAACTCTCAAACTCTGCCTCACACACACAGACACAGACACAGACACACACACACACACACACACACACACACATACACACACACACACACACACACACACACACACACACACACACACACACACACACACACACACACACACACACACACACACACACACACACACACACACATACACACACACACACACGTGCATGCATGCACCCGTGCAGGCGCACACAGCTGTTTGGTAGTGGTGGTGGTGGTGGTTGATGGTTGGTGGGGAAGTAGTGGTATGAGTGTGCTTGAGTCCTGGGGTACGTTAGCAGAGTGAGGGCCAGATGTGAGGTCATCGTACGGTACTGCAGAGCCGGTTGGAGACTCTGCAGAGCACTGCAGCACCGCACATAACACACATCCATCAGAATAAATCAGCTTGGAAAAAGTTTGTGTGTTTGTGTGTGTGTGTGTGTGTGTGTGTGTGTGTGTGTGTGTGTGTGTGTGTGTGTGTGTGTGTGTGTGTG
>NC_085864.1:40829593-40847093 GCF_034702125.1 Engraulis encrasicolus | reverse complement strand
GAGGAGAGGGTGGATGTGGAGGAGAGGGTGGATATTGAGGAGGAGAGGGTGAGTGAGGAGGAGAGGGTGGATGTTGAGGAGAGGGTGAGTGGGGAGGAGAGGGTGAGGGAGGAGGAGAGGGTGGATGTTGAGGAGAGGGTGGATGTGGAGGAGAGGGTGGATGTTGAGGAGAGGATGGAGTTAGGAGGAGAGGGTGGATGAGGAGGAGAGGGTGAGTTAGGAGGAGAGGGTGAGTGAGGAGGAGAGGGTGAGTGAGGAGGAGGAGAGGGTGGATGTTGAGGAGAGGGTGAGTGAGGAGGAGAGGGTGGATGTTGAGGAGAGGGTGAGTGAGGAGGAGAGGGTGAGTGAGGAGGAGAGGGTGGATGTGGAGGAGAGGGTGGATATTGAGGAGGAGAGGGTGGATGTGGAGGAGAGGGTGAGTGAGGAGGAGAGGGTGAGTGAGGAGGAGAGGGTGAGTGAGGAGGAGGAGAGGGTGGATGAGGAGGAGAGGGTTAGTGAGGAGTAGAAGGTGAGTGAGGAGGAGAGGGTGGATGAGGAGGAGAGGGTGAGTGAGGAGGAGAGGGTGGATGAGGAGGAGAGGGTGAGTGAGGAGGAGAGGGTGAGTGAGGAGGAGAGGGTGAGTGAGGAGGAGGAGAGGGTGGATATTGAGGAGGAGAGGGTGAGTGAGGAGGAGAGGGTGGACGTGTAGTGGAATGGAGGGAGTAAAGGGAAGGGTGGATGATGAGAGGATAGAGGGATGAGAGGATGGGTGGAGGAGGAGTGGATGGGAGGATGTAAAGCAGCTGTTGACCTCCGCTCATCCCCAAAGCCATGAAAATTGAAAATGAGAGGAGAAAAAAAAGAATGCAGTACTTCCAAGAATTTTTTCCTCTTAGTAGTTTCCCAAGCCCAAGAAAAATCTGGACCCTGGATTCAATTGAGCAGACTTAGATTAACTTTTGCTCTCCCTCCCTCTATTATCCTTTCTCTTTCTTTTCTTTTCTTTTCTTTCTTTCTTTCTTTCTTTCTTTCTTTCTTTCTTTCTTTCTTTCTTTCTTTCTTTCTTTCTTTCTTTCTTTCTTTCTCTTTCTCTTTCTCTCTCTCTCTCTCTCTCTCTCTCTCTCTCTCTCTCTCTCTCCCCCTCTCTCTCTCTCCCCCCTCCTTCTCTAGGTGTCTGTCTTCAGACGGTGGAGAGTGAAGGCTATCCCTCCCCGGTGGTGATCCTGCCTTACATGAAGCACGGTGACCTGCACAGCTATCTGCTCTACTCAAGACTAGGAGACTGCCCAGTGGTGAGCCAAACACGCACGCACGCACGCACACACACACTACACTCACAGACACACACACACACACACACACACACACACACACACACACACACACACACACACACACACACACACACACACACACACACACACACACACACAGTCAAACACACACACACGCACGCACACGCACACACACACACACACACACAGAGAGAGAGAGAGAGAGAGAGAGAGAGAGAGAGAGAGAGAGAGAGAGAGAGAGAGAGAGAGAGAGAGAGATGCGCAGGAAACACAAACAGCCACACACAGATACCCGCACACTGCACATATTTGTCTCAGACTGCCAGACTGTCAGCATACAGATTACGCTCAGATCCACAGTCCTTAGTCAGTGGAGAACAGCTGTGCAGTTTATTCACCCAGAAATGAAAAACAAAAAAGACACCCTTCTCTTTCCTTCACAGTCAAAGAACATCACACACGGACACGAACACAAGCACACACACACACACACACACACACACACACACACACACACACACACACACACACACACACACACACACACACACACAACACACACACAACACACACACACACACACACACACACACACACACACACACACACACACACACACACACACACACACACACACACACACTTATCCGTGTCAACCCTCACATAGGGCCTAATTCATTTAGATCTCTTTCGAATCGGTCGTTTGTGCTTCAGTCTGAATTGCCGCTTGCTAAACTGTAGCCTTTTTTTTTTTTTTTTCAAGTATTTTTATTGATTTTAAAGGAGTTTTAACAGTAGTTGAAATACAGTGCATCACATTTCCCCTTAATAAATCCCCTCCCACCCACAGAACCAATCATGCCAGCATTTTCAATCATATAGCAAAATAATGACAGAAAAATTGTAATTGCTAAATTAATTATGATATTAAATTAAATTTAAAAAAAAAAAAAAAAGGAAAAAAAACAAATGATACAATTAAATATATAAAACAACATAATCAGACAGTAAAAATAAAACAATAATAATGATAATAATATTAATACAAATAAATAAATAAAACCATTATAGTAAACAATCAGGAATTGCAGCCACGTGACGTTGCTTTTCCATCAGCGCTGTGTATTATTCAGAAGGAAGTGTTTTAAGCCTATCAAAATAGGTCAACAGAGGGTCCCAGGTTTTATAAAATTTCTTGCTAGAGTGTCCCTTGAGAAAGCATTTTATCTTTTACTAAACTGTAGCCTTGAGAGTACGCAGAAGTACACTGACTTATCAAGGAGACACATAACAGTTACATATTTTCCCCCGGAAAAAAAAAAATGTTGCAATGGCACTTAAGCAACTGCTGAAGGAAGCAGGAGGAGAATTCCCTCCAGGACATGTTGCACCATAACGGCCAGGACACACTCCAGCCGTCCTGTTATGTTCTTTCCCCTACTTTTCTGTTCTGTTTTCTGGCTCCTCTTTCTGTTTTGCTGTCCTCTCCTCTTCTCTGTTATGGTCTGTGCTTGTCTCGACCCTCTTCTCTTCTCTTCTCTTCTCTTCTCTTCTCTTCTCTTCTCTTCTCTTCTCTTCTCTTCTCTTCTCTTCTCTTCTCTTCTCTTCTCTGTTATGGTCTGTGCTTTTCTCAACCCTCTTCTCTTCTCTTCTCTTCTCTTCTCTTCTCTTCTCTTCTCTTCTCTTCTCTTCTCTTCTCTTCTCTTCTCTTCTCTTCTCTTCTCTTCTCTTCTCTTCTCTTCTCTTCTCTTCTCCGTCCCCCTGCCTCATCTCAACCCTCTTCTCTTCTCTTCTCTTCTCTTCTCTTCTCTTCTCTTCTCTTCTCTTCTCTTCTCTTCTCTTCTCTTCTCTTCTCTCTGTCCCCCTGTCTCCTCTCTCTCTCTCCTCTCCTCTTTTTCCCCCTCTCCTCTCCACTCCTCTCTTGACTCACGTTCTCCCTCATTCACAGAGATGCCAGTGTTCCATTCGCCGGTCACTGAGGGCTCGATTATTATCCAAGCTAAACTGTAAAACTCTGTCGCCCCCTGCTGGAAAAAAACATGAATTGTGATAGCCTGCACAGTCCTTTCTTCAGTGTTCATTCAACACTGCATGTGTTAAAATAAACGCCCAAAGTGCTGAATAAACACTGCACAATTTACTGTGTGTCCGGTGTCTGATATTCTGTATTGTTCTGTTGTTTTTTTCTTCCTTCCTCCCCCTTCTCCTCCTCTTTGTCTTTCAGTATCTTCCTTCCCAGATGTTGGTGAAATTTATGACAGACATCGCCCGGGGGATGGAGTATCTGAGCAGCAAGAATTTCATTCACAGGGATTTGGCTGCACGCAACTGCATGTACGTGACGATGTGGTCTGGTGCTCTCTCTCCCTTTCTCTCTCTCTCTCTCTCTCTCTCTCTCTCTCTCTCTCTCCTTTTTCCGCTCTTCACTCTTCTCAGCTGCATTCTCAGAGTTTCTTTCCCATGTCTTACTTTTTCCTACACAATGTCGGGTCCTTTCCCCATATAGCCTTCTATGTATGCGTATATCTGTATGTAGAGCCTATGGGATATTCATCACGTAATTAGCATTACTTAAAAACATTTTTTTTAATTCATTGCATGTATGGTCAGCTTCGCCATTCCTTGACAGTACATGTAATGTGATAGTTTCCATGTTTATCATTATCATTAATTTCATGTGTTTCATGTGTCTTTTTCATTTATTTCTTTTTAAACTTAGTTATATTGCATTCATGCAATGTGGCCAGCCCTTTGATGGAAGCAATGTCCATGTAAAGCTAACTGTACTTTGAACATTTCACATTCCATTCATCATCGTATTAATGAATAACAATATAATATAAACAGGTTATTTTACATTGGGACACTAATGACAAGATTGATGTTACTTCGATACGGTATATAAAGGCACAAAAGCACATTGTCTTTCAAGGCTGAAGTATTTAGGGCTGGGTTCAGATCGATCGATCTGCGATCCAATATCGATTCACGATTGAAAATTGCGATATCGATTCACAACTGTGGATCGATCTTTTGCCGATGATTATAGGCGCTATTTTCTCAACCACATCTTGCAACTCTCTTTCACATTCATGTAGGATACATGCATAAATACACATGGCCTGTTCAACTAAATAGTGCCAGTCTTTCCTGCTTGTTTCTTTCATACCAAGGTATGTCATGTTTGTGTGGGTATCAAAGGCTGAGATATTTTGGTTTATATAGCTGGTCTTAGAATTCTAGACATAAATGGGTTAAAGTGTCAACCCAGCAATACAAAAGATCGACATCGAATCGAATTGAATCGAATCGGATCGTGACCTTCTGGATCGGAATCAAATCGATCCACGAAATTTGGATCGATTCCCAGCCCTAGAAGTAATCCAGTGACTTCGATGACTTCTTCATATATTTTTTAGCATCAAGTTATGCTCCTGACTATACTCTGAATGAAAGTCAAGCGGATTTCTTATTATTTTTCTTACTTTATAATCTACAGGTTGAATGAGAACATGAACGTGTGCGTGGCCGACTTTGGCCTGTCCAAGAAGATCTACAACGGCGACTACTACCGGCAAGGACGCATCTCCAAGATGCCCGTCAAATGGATCGCCATCGAGAGCCTGGCGGACCGCGTCTACACCACCAAGAGCGATGTGGTAGGGGACCCATGATGACGCTTGTCTCAGAGTTAGACGATGAAGAGGGTTTATATTCGGCCGTGTGTGTGTGTGTTGCTGTGTCATTGTGTGTGTGTGTTGCTGTGTCATTGTGTGTGTGTGTGTGTGTGTGTGTGTGTGTGTGTGTGTGTGTGTGTGTGTGTGTGTGTGTGTGTGTGTGTGTGTGTGTGTGTGTGCGTGTGTGTGTGTGTGTGTGTGTGTGCGCGTGTGCATGCCAGTACTGTGTTTGGTGCTGTGTCATTGTGTGTGAGCGTGTATGTGTATATGTACTGTGTGTGTGTGTGTGTGTATGTGTGTGTGTGTGTGTGTGTGTGTGTGTGTGTGTGTGTGTGTGTGTGTGTGTGTGTGTGTGTGTGTGTGGGTGTGGGTGTGGGTGTGTGTTGTGTTGTTTCTGAATCTGATTTATTTCATTTTAACCCCCATCCATCCTCCTCTATCTATCCCTCTCGCTGTCATCTGTCATCTCTATTCCCCTCTGTATTTGTCTCCCTACTCTCTCTCTCTCTCTCTCTCTCTCTCTCTCTCTCTCTCTCTCTCTCTCTCTCTCTCTCTCTCTCTCTGTCTCTTTCTCTCTCTGTCTCTTTCTCTCTCTGTCTCCTCTCTCTCTGTCTCCCTACCTTCATCTCCATCCCTCTTCACCACTTTCTTTCTATCCCCCCTTCTATCCCCCCTTCCCCTCCCTCCCTCTATCTCCCCCTCTCTCTGTGTCTCCATCCCTCTCTCCCTCTGTCCCTCCCTCTCTCTGTGTCTCCATCCCTCTCTCCCTCTGTCCCTCCCTCTCTCTGTGTCTCCATCCCTCTCCTTTAGTGGTCGTTTGGCGTGACCATGTGGGAGATCGCCACGCGAGGCCAGACGCCGTACCCAGGCGTGGAGAACAGTGAGATTTACGACTACCTGCGGCAGGGCAACCGCCTCAAGCAGCCCCCAGACTGCCTGGACAGCATGTGAGTGTCCCGCCACAGACCTCTCCCTAGGACATCCCTACTCTACTCTGCTCTGGTCTTCGCTTCTTTTCTCTTCTGTTTTCCTCTCTTCTTTTATTTTCACTGGTCGTCTCTTCTTTTCTGTTTTTTTGTGATTTCCCTCTCTTCTCGTCTCTTCTCGTCTCTTCTCGTTTCTTCTCTTCTCGTCTCGTCTCGTCTCTTCTCTTCTCGTCTCTTCTTTTCTCCTCTATTTTCCTCTCTTCTTTTATTTTCTCTCATCTCTTCTTTTCTGTTTTGTTGCGTTTTCCTTCTCTTCTCGTCTCTTCTCGTTTCTTCTTTTCTCGTCTCGTTTCTTCTCATCTCGTCTTGTCTTGTCTTGTCTCGTCTCTTCTCTTCTCTGCCTGGACAGCATGTGAGTGGCCCGCCCGCCACAGACCTCTCCCAGGACAACCCTACTCTGCTCTGCTCTGCACTCCTTTTCTCTTCTGTTTTCCTTTCTTCTTTTATTTTCTCTGGTCGTCTCTTCTTTTCTGTTTTTTGTGATTTCCTTCTCTTCTCATCTCTTCTCGTCTCTTCTCTTCTCTTCTCGTCTCGTCTCGTCTCGTCTCGTCTCGTCTCGTCTCGTCTCGTCTCTTCTCGACTCGTCTCGTCTCGTCTCTTCTCGTCTCTTCTTTTCTCCTCTGTTTTCCTCTCTTCTTTTATTTTCTCTCATCTCTTCTTTTCTGTTTTGTTGCGTTTTCCTTCTCTTCTCGTCTCTTCTCGTTTCTTCTTTTCTCGTCTCGTTTCTTCTCATCTCGTCTTGTCTTGTCTTGTCTCGTCTCTTCTCTTCTCTGCCTGGACAGCATGTGAGTGACCCGCCACAGACCTCTCCCTAGGACATCCCTACTCTACTCTGCTCTGTTCTTCTTTTCTCTTCTGTTTCCCTCTCTTCTTTTATTTTCTCTGGTCTTCTCTTCTTTTCTGTTTTTTTTTGTGTGATTTCCTTCTCTTCTCGTCTCTTTTCGTCTCTTCTCGTTTCTTCTCTTCTCGTCTCGTCTCATTTTGTCTCGTCTTTTCTCTTCTCTGTCTGGACAGCATGTCAGTGGCCCACAGACACCGCCACAGACCTCTCCTCCCTAGGACATCCCTACTCTGCTCTGCTCTTTGCTTCTTTTCTCTTGTTTTTTCTTCTCTTATTTTATTTTCTCTGTTTTGTTGTGTTTTCCTTCTCGTCTCTTCTCTTCTCTTCTCTTCTCTTCTCTTCTCTTCTCTTCTCTTCTCTTCTCTTCTCTTCTCTTCTCTTCTCTTCTCTTCTCTTCTCTTCTCTTCTCTCCTCTGTGTGGGGGACCGGGTGGGAATGTTCAAGGCCTTGGTTGAGTCCAGGATCACTGTGGAGCATGCCTACTACCAGGCTATTGACAACCTTGAACTATTCGATAAGAAGTGGTGTGTGGATAAAGGGGTGTGGACAGCTAATGAGGGTGGTGGGTTAAGGTTTCTTTGGTAAGGGGTGTTTTTAACGGGGTAGGGTAGGGTGGGGTGGGAGGTGGGGTTGTTGTGGTGGTTGTGTGGGCCATGGTTGGTTCAATAAAGGGATTTTAAAAGTCAAAAAGTCTCCTCTTCTCTTCTCTTCTCTTCTCTTCTCTTCTCTTCTCTTCTCTTCTCTTCTCTTCTCTTCTCTTCTCTTCTCTTCTCTTCTCTTCTCCATCTTAGCTTCTCTTCTCTGTTCATCTCCACACTCATCTCTTCTCCTCTCCTCTCTTTCACTTTAAATCCCAGCTCTGCACCTGTCCTGCTCCTCACCTCCCCTCTCCTCTGTCTCTCTGTTTCTCTGTCTCTCTGTCTGTATTTCTCTCTCTCTGTCTGTCTCTCTCTCTCTCTCTCTCTCTCTCTCTCTCTCTCTCTCTCTCTCTTTCTCTCTCTCTCTCTCTCTCTCTCTCTCTCTCTCTCTCTCTCTCTCTCTCTCTTTCTCTCTCTCTCTCTCTCTCTCTCTCTCTCTCTCTCCTCTCTGTCCCTCTCTCTCTCTCTCTCTCTCTCTCTCTCTCTCTCTCTCTCTCTCTCTCTCTCTCTCTCTCTCTCTCTCAAGTGGAGTTCCTCTCCTTTCATCCGCTCTTCCCCATCCCCTTTTCCTTTTTCTTTCACCACTCCTATCCTCATTTGTCAAGTTTTATCCATCCTCCTCTTATTCTCCTGTCGTCACCCATTCTCTTCTGCCACCATGCAGCCGCTCTCCAGTTTCCTATTATGCAGAGAGAACTACATGTTCTATTCCAGTATTCAAATCAGGTGTACTCAACACCACACATCCAGTGCAGAATAATAACAGGGAAATGATTACAGTTTTTCTCGATTGCCTACACACAAGTTCTGGTACTTCACACACAATTCTCGGAACATCTCACCCATTTCCCAACTCCCCTAACCAATGTCACTGAACACTAAACACAATTCCTACTTAACACTCAAATTCCAGTTTTAAAACACACTCTTTTCACACCATTACACACAATTCTCTGGATTACACTCAATTTTCATGAAGAAAAACACTGGGTTTCTCATGGAACACACTGTCATTCACAACACTACAATCAACTGCCATACTATGTTCACTTCCTCATCACATGGGCAAACTCTCTTCATACCGGTTTACAATCTGAAATCATCACCCCATAAGGACACACATTGCATGTCATATTTATGAAAAATGAGTGGATGCAAGGAGAAAACACATTTGTTTAGTTTTTGAACTAAAAAATATGTTACGTATACAAAACATCACTTTCATGTGGTTGCCCAATATTTTACAATAAATTAGTGCAATTTTTTAAATGTCAGAAAAATATGTACAATTTATACACATCTGTGTACCCCGAGTCTAAAAACAACATTTCAGTATTTTACTACAGAAAATACCCTCTTTAGTAAGTAAAACACTGAAGAAAATAATGGCGATATTGCTGTTGATGCCTTCTCTGGGTGGATGCGCCATGCAAGACGGTATTTCCCTCGCTGCCTGGCCAGGGAAACGATTGCATGTGATGTGGATGAGGTCCTGTGGCCAGACCACAATAGAAGGCAGGATGAAGCAGAGTAGATGTGAGTGTGTGTGTGTGTTTTTTGTTTTTTCATAGCAATAGGCTATACAGTAATGTAATAGGTTTTTTGTACTGCCAAATAGGCAGTGGGGTTTATCTTTGTGTTGTTTTTGTGAAAAAGAAATAAAAATCTTTCTGTTTCTGTTTGTGTGTTGTGGGAATTAAGTTTTTCCAACTTATGTCATAGTATCCATGCAATCCAGAACAAAAAAGCCTACGTTACTGGGAGAAATTAGTTTTACCCTGTGCCCAACAGTGTTTTAATGGGTCTGCAAATGTGTATTGTAGTGACTGTCTGTGTGTGTCATTTGACGACAAAATGAGGTTTTTAGAAGAGAGTACACTGTTTTGAGACAAGACGTGCATTTTTCAGAGGTAGTGAAGAGTTTGGCCCGTTGTGTGTGAGGTTTGGAGATTTGTGTGTAGAGTTTTGAGAATTCGAGGACCGATTCCGAAAATTGTGTGTAAGCAATCGAGAAAAACTGTAAGTAGTTATGCAAGCCAATTTCCAAGTTTTACTGGTATGGCTGTCCAAAACTTGAGAGACATTTTAGGGGTCAACAACCCTCAGTAGTAAGCGTCCAAGTAACAAAAGGGGTGTAGTAGTTTGAGTGTTTCATTCCTCAGCTGTTTTCTTTATTTATTTAAAGATATTTTTCGGTCTTTTTGAGTTTATTTATGACAGTATAGTGAAGATGGTGACAGGAAGCGAGCGGGCAGAGAGAGACGGGGAAGGGCCGGCAAAGGACCCAGGCCGGGAATCGAACCCGGTTCGGACGCATAGCAGACAGGGTGCCCTACCGCTAGGCCACGGCAGGGCCAATTCCTCAGCTGTTTTAATGCTTTTACCGTGTTTGGTCTGATCGTATAGCTATACTCTGAATGTATTAAATAGTATTTCATTGTTAACGGCAGTCTCTAGAAGTATCGCTCTTTAGTCTTCAAAGGGGACCTTATAAAGTTGTCCTCCCTTCTGGCTGTGGCGGAATTGATTATGCAGTTGTGTGGTTATGAGCGAATATTCTTGGGTGGTCAGATGGCGAGCTTTAATCATCGCATTGGCTTGGATCTGGGATGGAGACGTGTTTGTGTGTGTGTGTGTGTGTGTCCGTGTGCGTGTGCGTGTGCGTGTGCGTGTGTGTGTGTGTGTGTGTGTGTGTGTGTGTGTGTGTGTCTGTGTCTGTGTGTGTGTCTGTGTCTGTGTCTGTGTCTGTGTATGTGTGACAATTTTTGCATGTTTAATCATATTTCGCTGGGCTCAATGCCGAAAGTGTGTGTGTGTGTGTGTGTATGTGTGTGTGTGTGTGTGTGTCTGTGTGTCTGTGTGTGTGTCTGTGTCTGTGTCTGTGTGTGTGTATGTGTGACAATTTTTGCATGTTTAATCATATTTCGCTGGGCTCAATGCCGAAAGTGTGTGTGTGTGTGTGTATGTGTGTGTGTGTGTGTGTCTGTGTGTCTGTGCATCTGTGTGTCTGTGCGTGCGTACGTGCGCGTGTGTGGGCAAAGCCGTACTCTTAAATTGTTTCATCTCGGCCACATCTGTCTCGTTCCTCGTGCTGTCCCCCCCCTCCCGTCCCGTCCCAGCAAGCCGCAACTCAGCCTCTGATGGCTCGCGCGTGACCCCTTCACTTTGAAACTGGAGCTTGAGTTTTTTAAGAGCGCTTTGGCTTTGTTTGGCCAATGGCGTATGGTTAGTGAGCTGCCAAAGCAATCATATCATGACAATGGGGGATGATTTGAAACCCCTCTCGTCGTCTGTCCTGAATTCTCTGTTTTTGTCCGTCTGTCTGTCTGTCTGTCTGCTTGCTTGCCTGCTTGATGTCTCTCTCTCGCTGTCTGACTTTCTCTCTCTTTCTCTCTCTCTCTTTCTCTCTCTCTCTCTTATAATTCCGTCATTGCCATCTCTATTTCTTTGTCATAGTTTGTAAGTCTCTAGCCTTGTACCTACCCGTCTCATATTTACTCATTGTTATGCAAGTCAGTCTTTCAATTTGTCTAACTATCCACTTGTCTCTGTCTCTTTATCTGGCGACTGTCTCTTGGTCTGCCTCAGCTATTTTGTAGAGTACCGGCACTCTTCTCCTCCTCTTCTTCTTCTTCCCTCTTGCGACCTCTCCTGTCCTTCTCAATTTCGAGTAGGTATCTCTCAGGTGTCTCCTTCTATTGTTTCCAGCCGATTCTCCCCAGTGTTTCAGAGTAATAAAATGTACAGTCCTGGGGTGAATTTCTCAAAACCTAAGTTGCTTACTACATTAGCTACTTTTCCCATTGGCAACTACCAAGGTTGCTAACAGGCTAACAACTTCTCTTTTGAGAAACTCACCCCTGCTCAGTTCAATGCTGTTCTCTCCTCCCCTTCCACGCTTTTCTCCTCTTTCCTCTACCTCTTCCCCTTTCTGCTGGTGTCACCTGCATTGTATACTTTTGAAACGTTAATGTCTTCACACTTTGCCTGTGTTGCCCTCCATCTTGTTCTCCACCATCATCTACAAACTGTATAAGTCTCTCTTACTTTGTTATCTGCATGATAATTTGTGGCCTTTTTGTACGGTTGGACGATATATGCGTCACTTTTTTGTCTCAATTTCTACTGGATCTGAAAACTTTAATTGTACTGTAGGACAGCGTGAATTGTCTCTTGTACTGTATATAGTGGCAATGTATCTAAATCTGGCTCTTCTCCTCTTCTCTCTCTCTGTCATGCCCCTCTCCTCTCCTCTCCTCTCCTCTCCTCTCCTCTCCTCTCCTCTCCTCTCCTCTCCTCTCCTCTCCACCCTCATCCTCTCCTCTCCTCTCCTCTCCTCTCCTCTCCTCTAATCCCTCTCCTCTCCTTTGCTCTTCTCTCCTCTCTTCTCCTCTCACTCCTCTCCTTTGCTCTTCTCTCCTCTGCTCTCACCCCTCTCCTCTCCCCTCCCATCCTCTCCTCTCCTCTCCTCTCCTCCTCCTCTCCTCTTCCTCTCCCCTCCTTTCCTCTCCCCCCCTCTCCTCTCCTCTCCTCTTCCTCTCCCCTCCTCTCCTCCCCTCCCCTCCCCTCTCCTCTCCTTTCCTCTCCTCTTCCTCTCCTCTCCTCTCCTCCCCTCTCCTCCCCTCTCCTCCTCTCCTCTCCTCTTCCTCTCCCCTCCCCTCCCCTCCTCTTCTTTCCTCTCCTCTCCTCTCCTTTCCTTTCCTCTCCTCTCCTCTCCTCTCCTCCTCTTCCCCCTCATCCTCTCCTCTCCTCTCCTCTCCTCTCCTCTCCTCTCCTCTCCTCTCCTCTCCTCTCCTCTCCTCTCCTCTCCTCTCATCTCCTCTTCCTCTCCTCTCCTCTCCTCTCCTCTCCTCTCCTCTCCTCTCCTCTCCTCTCCTCTCCTCTCCTCTTCCTCCCCTCTCCCCTCCTCTCCTCTCCTCCCCTCTCCTCTCCTCTCCTCTCCTCTTCCTCTCCCCTCCCCTCCTCTTCTTTCCTCTCCTCTCCTCTCCTCTCCTCTTCCTCTCCTCTCCTCTCCTCTTCCTCTCCTCGCTTCTCCTCTCCTCTCCTCTCCTCCTCTCCTCTCCTCTCCTCTCCTCCTCTCCTCTCCTCTCCTCTCTCTCCTCTCCTCTCCTCCTCTCTCCTCTCCTCCTCTCGTCTCCTTCTCTTCTGTTCTCCTCTCCTCTCCTCTCCTCTCCTCTTCCTCTCCTCTCCTCTCCTCTCCTCTTCCTCTCCCCTCCTCCTCTCCTCTCCTTTCCTCCTCCTCTCCTCTCCTTCTCCCTCTCCATCCACAGTTACTCCCTGATGTTCTCCTGCTGGCTCCTGAGCCCTAAGGACCGGCCCAGCTTCGAGGTCCTCTGCTGCGAGCTGGAGAAGATCCTGGACGAGCTGCCCGACCCTCAAGACCCTGACGAGATCCTCTACGTCAACATGGAGGAGTCCAGCGGCGAGATCGGCGCCGTCGGCGGCCGCGACCCCAGCTGTCCCCTTGGCTTGGGTCTCGGCGGTGGCGGGCTCTTCGGCGGCAGCGGCCTTGGCGGTGGCAGCAGCATCGTTGACCGTCTGTCCATGCCACCCTTGAAGGACTCCGTGGCCACGGTGGAGATCCACCAGCCCAGCCACCACCACCACCATCCCCATCACCAGCCCAACCGCTATGTCCTCTGCCCGCAGCATGAGACCCAGCCGCCACAACGCCACCTGTTGACCAGCGCCGACTCGCTGGACTCGCTCCATCTGCCGTCCTGCCATCCTCCCCTGGGCGGAGCGCCTTCCTGCTCCACCGGCTGCTCCAACTCGGCCTCCCCCACCCCCACACTCCAGCTGCAGCCGTCCGAGCGCTCCAGCCCCGTGCCGCCGCTGGACATTGACGACGATGACGATAACGATGACGGTGAGGTGTTTACTACGGGACCTGCCGCTGTCAGAAGAGTACCATGGCAATGACATTTTTCGACCCTTTTTTTGAACTTGTTTGAAAAACAAAACAAAATGGCCCTTTCGTGGCCACAGTATTTTAAGTCCACTTTACCCTCCACCCATGCTTCCCTACAAAAACAAGCACGCCGAACCCCTGGCTTATTACAAGGGGTGTGATATGTGTTTTGAAATCTGCCACAAGAAAGTGTTCATGTGCAAGGCTGCCCCCTAGTGGCGATGAGACTGAGATGACCCAACACCCCAGCCTGCAGTGTGTTTTTTTCTTTCTTTCATTCTCTTTGTGTACAAGCACATTGGGATATCTTCCCCGACCACACACAACACTTCCATGAAAGCATTCCAACAACAACAACAACAAGGCACTACCTATTTAAAACTCTTAATGAGATTGTTCAAGTTGAACACGTGGAAGCAAAATGATATTTTTTCTTAACCCCCTTTTCTTTGGTGTGCTGTTTCTCGCACGGCCTAATCAAGATGACCTTTGCACCACCATTGACTGCCATGATTCCCATTAGCGTATGTGTTTGCCAGCCGAGCACCTGGCTAGTTGACTAGCACACTTTGAAGGTTGTGATAGGCCATAGTACACTTGAATTAGAAAGATAGATAGACAACAGCCACAGAACAATCAGTCCATTATGCCTTTGCCGTACTCATCCCCACTAAACATACATACATGTGCCTAAGACTAAGTATGGTAGAATTACTATCATTGACACCACTGCCTATCAAGTCCACAACCCCAACTATTGCCTAATACTCAGGAGGTACTATGTGTCTGTGAAGATTCTCATTCATCCACATGTCCAGCAAAGTCACTGCCAGCAAAGAACTCTGTTGTGCTGTATCACATGGCTCAAATGTTCATTGAACAAGCATTCCGGCAGCCCCCAGAGACCATCAGCATAAAATAATGCTTGAGATGACACCTCTGGTAGCCATTTTGTGGAGAACTGCCATTTGCAGTTTGCATGGGTTGTAAGGACTATATAGAGTGAGGAGGGATGACCTTAGAAAGACCCCTTAGATTAGAAGGTCTAGCCTGCAAGTGTGCACTTCTGCAACACACACACACACACACACACACACACACACACACACACACACACACACACACACACACACACACACACACACACACACACACACACACACACACACACACACACACACACACACATACACACACGGACACACACACGGACACACACCATAAAGCAGAAGTGAAACGGGACACACTCCACCATCGCAGAGGAAGAACAAGGAGCAGAAGTGCACAGCCGGCTGCTGTTGTTGACTTCAGTCACATGCCTCGCGTTGTCGCAGGAGCAAAACAAGCTAAATGGGGTTTCAGTCACAAGCACATCTCTGACTTCTGGTTGCCTTCTTCTTTATGTTGGCGAGGTGTTGCTGTTCAAGAGAGAAAGTGAACTGAAAGAGACTTTGAAGAAGAGGAGCTGCAAAAAACTGCCTCACAGGCTATTTTTTTTTTCTTCCCAAGTAGCAGATCGAAAGTGTTATGTGTCGTTTGTATCGTTGCGCAAGTGTGGAGGTTTTTCAGGGGAAAATTCCCTGCTTCCTGATGTAATTGTCTGCCTTAGGGACAAAACTTTTCCCATTTTTATTCTTCTATCCTACTTCACCCTAACTCCGACCCACTCCTCACCCCCCCTGACACTCTCACATCCACCCCCACCCTCCGTCATTCCCATGACCTCACCCCTCCAGCGACGCCTCACGCAGCTCCAAGAATGGAGTTGGTGGAGGGTGTGGTGCGGGGTGTCTGAATAACAAACCCCCTCCACACCCTCAGTAGAGGGTTGCCATGCCAACGGGGTTCCAATGGCAGACAGAGGCCAGGCTTGACAGACAATTCCTCATGTGAACGAGAGGACAGGAAGGGCAGTGAAAAGCAAACAAACAAACAACAAATCAAGTAAACAAGCAAAGTAAACAAATAAGAGAGAAAGGCCTGGTCAAGGTGGCTCAAGGTGCCGAAGCTTATTGTCATTGGGGAGAGGGTTCGTTAGAAACTTTTGACGGCACACAAAAAAGAACTCACGTGATGTCTGTTGCACACTATGCTGCCTTCTTTGTCTTGCTCATCCTTCAGCAGTGAGGTTGTAACATCAAAACTCCACACCCAGAGAAGCCTCTTAAAACCTTGAGGGGTTATCTGCCGTTCTTCGGCGAAGAGAACTGCATGATGAGTATGGAAGATGGTGAATATGAACTGCAGGAGTGAGGATGGACTCATTTTCCACTGTTATGGAGACATTGGGTTGTGGGAAGGATGTTCATTCTTTCTGTTTCTGTATCTTGAGTCGTGCATTAGGTCTCGTCCTGGGCCCTTAGGTCCTGCCCCAAGCACACAGTGTTAATGTGTATAAGTCTTTGTGTGTGTGTGTGTGTGTGCGTGTGTGTGTGTGCGTGTGTGTGTGTGTGTGTGTGTGTGTGTGTGTGTGCGCGCGCGCACTCGCGTGAATGCGTGCGTGCGTGTGCGTGTGTGTGTGTGTGTGTGTGTGTGTGCATGCATGCGTGCTTGCCTGTGTGTCTGTAAACTTTGCACTAATATCTTGTATGTTTTTTGTAACATTCTTTGTATTTTTATGTTTCAATGTTTGTATCTTTGTATGTAACTGCCAGTGAATTCTAGCAAAATTTTACACAAGGAGAATCTGAATGGTATTTTTTATATAAAACAATATGGATACAATTGATATTATCTAAAGGTTATTAACCTTACATACAAAAAAATATAATAAATAGAACAGACATAATAATTTGGGGAAAAAAAAACGTTTAAAAACTGATCCTTTGCGATATATTTTTGCCACAATTTTTAGCACATTCCTTCAAAATAAGTGTCAGATCCAGCTCTGAAAGCTATGTTTCCTCAGACGAAACCTGCTCACTTTATTGTCAGGAGAGATTATATAAGAAGGACATACTACATGCATATGGTATGTCAAGACAACCGCTGTAGCACAACAACACTGTTAGAAATGTGGAGGATAAACAGTCAGGGTTTCTGCCCATTAGCCTCGTTCATCGTGACTTTCGGACATTCTGTTTTGAAGCAAAGCAGGATCCCGTTTCTCGACAGTGTCGTTGCTAACTAAGTTAGCAACATACTTAGTTGCAATGCAATTTCCCATAAGCAACTTATCAAGTTGCTAACTAGTTAGCAACGTCACTGTCGAGAAATAGGGTCCAGGTATCCAACTTACTATACACGGTTATAAGGTTGGCACTATTTGGTTAGCAGTTACTAGTGCTAAATCCATCAGAACGGGAACTAGCAGACTGGAAATCCTTTGGTAGCACGAAAAACATTGAAATGGATGAGGTTAGTGGGCGTGGTAATAAGTTGGATTTACTTCTTTTCTAGCGATTTCAGGCAGAAAAAAGTTATGTCAAATTTACAGTATGTTTCTATGCCACCGGATGTTAACTAAACCTGCTTCAGAGGCATTGAAATATTCAATGTTCAAGGGTGTCTGACGCCATGTGAAAAAGGCCCACAATGGCACCCTGGTACGCTCAGTCTCAGATGTGTGCGGTGCTCAATGGTACGACTTCAAATGTCGCTGTTGTCATTTCGGCGCTGTTTTTAATGACCTTTTGTAGATGTTAATACATACTGTAAGCAATGGAAACCGAAGACTGAAATTCAGGTTTTGTTTTTTCTTTAATGGGTAACACTTTTATTTGTACCACAACACTGCTATAACCATGTCATTAATATATAAGGGTTAATGCTATAACATTTCAATATGTGACATTGACAACCCACAGTACAGACGTTTGTTTTTCATGATGATTGTTGTATTCATGTCTTTCGAAATGTAATATTATTTCTAATGAGCATGTCACAGACTGTTACAGTACGATCTATTACATTCCACTGGGCATAATGTTATACATCGGCCTGCTGTAGCAACTGCAGAGGTACATTTATGAGGACCCAATGACACTCCTGACAAAGGACCTTTCTCAATATCCAGTGTTCTAGCCTTGCTAGGACGTGAAGCGCCCAGTGATTGGGTACTCTTTGGTGAACTCTGGGGAGTATCCAATCACCAGGCATTTCACATCCTAGCGAGGCTAGAACACTTGATATTGAGATGGGGCCATGATCATTCTAAAAGACCCAATTTTGCCC
>NC_085864.1:40819593-40824593 GCF_034702125.1 Engraulis encrasicolus | reverse complement strand
ACCCCCCCATCTCTGTCCAGTGTGCTTTCTCCAACTATCTATTCATCCTCTCTCCCATGACCTCTCTGAATGAAAGTCTTATGTTGTCGGTTATGGCTTAAGATTGTGGCATTCGTCTGTTGTATGTCCAGGTTTGTCACCAGTGTATCTTTTTTTCTCTCTCACAAACACCTAGCTACACCATGGAAACTCTTTCGCATAAGCCCTAAATTATACCATTAGCTTTAAACAAACTGCAGCAGAGGACATGATACATTATTAAGCACTACAAGCAGAACAAAATAAAAAAAGGTAAGTCTCAGATTACACTGTATTATAAGTGTGCACATTCAGTAGGTGAAGACGTGATCGTTGCCACCAATCACCAGAGCTCAACTACTTTGGGTGAGTCGCACATTATTATTATTTCACTGCTGGTGCAGTCCAATTGATGAGTACAGTTCCTCCACAGATGTCGGAGATGGCCGCCATCTGCAGCGAGAGCGAGGCAGGGCCATATCTGTGCCATGTTCAGCCCAGAACTGAACCAGACCCAGCTTCAGCCTAGCGAAGGTTGTAGTTGGTTTTTCAAGTCCTTAGGCCTACTGTGACTATCTTTTTCATCTACTTAAAAGTACAACCAATGAGCTGAAAAAACGTACCTATAGCTATGGCGCATGTACTGTATGTGTGTGTAGATGTCTTTTCATAACTTTTTTTTTAAAACAAATAGTTTAAACACTGTTTATTTTTTGTTCTCTTTTTTTAAACTCTTAATGTCCATTACACTGATATTATAACTGTTTACCATAAATAAGTTTTGTTGTACAACATGTTTATGTATTCAATATTACCTCTGTTTTTCGAACGTTATTACCTTATTTTTTTCGTATCTTTTTAAAATCTTAAAGATATCTTGTTCCTCTCCCTGTTTAACATGCAAAACTCTTGGGGCTGAAGTTATGGAACAGGACTGGAGTTCTTTCAGTGGGGATTAACCTTTAACCTGTGGTGCGGTCCAGCCACACCACCAGTGTGGGCAGGGGCGAGAAGACACACTCCATCAGTTGGCTAGCTCTCGGTGGAGTTCAAGGGGTTGTACTCCTCCACAATGTTTCAAATAGGTTATTTTTCTCTTTTTATTCCTGGCAAACTACAAGCCGCTGACAAAAAAGCAAAGCAACATTTGATTTGTTTTATTTTTGTTTTTGTTTTTCTCGCCGTTTTCCAGAAAGGTTGTTGGGTTGGGAATTGGGGGTTGGGGGTGGGTGGGAGTGGTGGCGGTTGTGGTGGGGCCGGCATCCGAGTTTTAGTAGACTCTACAAATGCCATTTTTTTGCAAGCAAAGTTTTGCTTCAGCCTGTCTTTTGCTTCATTTTTTTTCAAATTATCCTTAACAAAATTCCTCATAGTTATAGACATTTTTTTTATTATTCAAAATAAGATCTCAATATTATACACGATTCTCTCTTTTTTGACTATGTACAGAAGTGCAAAAAAGTCAACCTTCATCCCCTTACATTCCGTCTTTCTCTTGTAACTGACCAACTGCATGGGGGACGGGGCTGGGGATGAGGAGATCCTTGGCTACCCATCCACCTCAGCCTCAGTGCCAGAGCTGTGCCAGAGCTGCGCCAGTCTCCAGACCCCCGAGCCCTCCCACAGAATGATCATAAATGCAGCTTTTTATTTTCTTATTCTTGAAACAAGGCCAGGCCTCCAAGGGAGATTGGAAATATTTAAACAATAGGTACTATTTTCTTTTAAATCAATACAGTAGAAAATAATTCTAACATCTAAGAATCTCTATTTTTTTTATACTTTTATATATCGTAGATATATATTTTTTCTTCTTTTTTTTTGCTTCTTCAACATCTCGTCTAATTAGAATGACTAGATACAAACCAGACACTCATTAAAATATTATACTGTTAACAGTTGTCGTTGCCACAGCAACAACTCCATGTCTTCCTAAGCAAGTATTTTCCTCATGTAAGATATCCATATAAAAGATTTTTGTTCGAATAGTTCAAACATTTACGGAAAAAAAATCAACCAAAAAATACTTACATTTCACTACAAAATAAAAATCATTTTAGTTTACAATTATATCTACTAATACTTAAATCAAGACTACACAGGAAAAAAACAACGAAACTGAGTATGTTGTGATGAACACAAAAGCACACACTATGTCTAGAAGCTCATTCTACAAAAGTTTTTGTAAAATCTAACACAACATAAGAAAAAAATACAGAATCAAAACAGTATCCAAGCTCTTAGCACTATGAAATGAAACACATCTACATTAAGTGAAAAATAAAATCAACAAACCACCAAATAAATCTCTAGTAACAGCATGAAATATAATTAAAAAAAAACAACGAGATGGTAAAATTTCATTGGCAAAATAAAAGGTGAAAGGTGATCCTATTAGTGGCATTGGCTCGGCTGTGTTGGAGATGAGCATGTGAAAATGGCATAGAATGTGGCACTTAAAAACTCACCGGGTGTGCTCTAAGGCCTTGGTTTGTATTTTTTTTTGGAAACATACAATCATTTCATGTCAACCTCCCTCTTCATTGCATTTTGTACTGTTGCTGCTCCACTCAAAGTCTCGTTTCAACTTTGGATCAAGGCATGTGGAACGATGCTGTTTGGAATTTAGAGTAACCAAGCTCAAATACTCTCCTGCACTAGCTTAGGGCCGTAAGATGGAGACCTACCATCATGCTATTTTCAGGTTTTCTTAACTTGACTGCGCACATCTCTTTTGCATGCCTGGATCCAACACTCATCGAGTATTTTAATACCACTTAGCTAAGCCACCTGCTTAACTGACATCTAAGAAAATAAACAGGAAAAATGTTCAAGACCATGAAAAAAAAGAACTTTGGCTGATTTTTTTCTCAAAATACCAACTGTTAAAACAACTAATTCAACATCATCAGACACCAGAATAAACTTTTTTTTTTCAAAATATATACCAGACCACAAACTCTTGCTCTACTCAAAGAACAGGACAATCAAATCAGTACAAAAGAAATAATACTAATACAACCCCATTTTTTTTTAAAGAAAAAAGGCAAAAAACATAATGAAATAAATGAGAAAAAAAATCTCGTGTTAAATCATTCAAAACACAGTGTCTGCCCTGTCACGTTCTTATCGTTCTCATTTGGTAAAGCATGCATATATATACGTAGATAGATAGATAGACTTTGTAGCAGTTTCTCTGCCCTCTTTCTCTTCCCCTCACTCTCCCTCTCTCCTCATCACTCATTCTTCCTCAGAACTCGGAGGTCTGTGTGGCCTCAAATGAGACTGTGGACAGTATGGCATAGTCAACATATTAGGGCAACAGCCATCTCAAGGTACAGCTTTTAGAGTCTGCAGACTTCATGCTTCTGATGAGAAACTAACAAAAAGCAAACACAACAGAGAGAATAGGAAAAAAACACACACGCACACATCTTTTAACATTGAATCCTCCCAAGTTACAACTTAAAAAATAAATGACATTGAATGTGTGAGAAGAAACAAAGTATTAGTGAGTTCTGCATTCAAATAAAGCGAAACAAATGGCAACAAATCTTGATAACTCTCCCTCTCTCTCTTCATTCCCTGTGATGAGTACACAGTCCGTAATGGCAAATGGATGCCAGAACAAAAGCAAATAAAAAAAGAGCCCAATGTGTGGTTGGTTGTGCATGTGTAACTCCTCTAGTAGGAAGGCAAGAAAGTGACTTCCCTCTGTTGGAGCGGACCCGGCCCGGATGCAGTCCAGATCTCAGCCAGGTCACATTATCACATTCCAGCATCTACAGTAATGCAGTCTGGGTTTACATTTGAGACTTAAAGGCATTATGCAGGTGAAAACATTAACACTGGTGAACACCTCTTGTTCTCTTTCTCTCACTCTCATCCTTTCTTCGTCAGCTCCTTCCCCCATCTCTCTCTTCCCTCTCTCCTGCATTCTACTTCTCTGTTTCTACTAGAGATGCACCGGATCCAAGATCCGGTTCCGGATCCGGCAGGATAATAGGGTTTTTCACAGGATCCGGATCCGGTAGCCGAGGCTTTTCAGTCAAAATAGTTTGAGCCAATGTCATGAAAAGGGCCCACGTGTGTGAGAAGACTATGTGTTTCAATCCTTTCGTAGGATCCGGTATCCAGTTCCGGATCCGGCAGGATCTTAAGCAGTGGATCTGGTATCCGGCAGGATCCTAAAAATCAGGATCCGGTGCATCTCTACTTCTCTGTTTCTTCTTCCCACTCTCTCTCCCAGCCTGTCTGTCAGTCTTTTATATTTGGATGAAAGTATTGTCTATGGCACTTGATGTGCATTCTGCGACGGTGAAAGCTATGCGAGCCTCAGTGTGCTTTAAAAGGTTCACTGCTGCGCATCTGACCCAGAGGAACATTCAGCTGTCATGGAGTGATGGTTCTGAAACCCACTTCCCCATCCCCCCCACACCCACCCTCCCTTTCCCACCCACGAAACCCTCCCACCCCCAACCCACCCCAAAAGCCCATTGCCGTATAGGTACAATCGAGGTCTTTAAGGGAAAGAAAATCAAATCCACTTAGCAAGTATACTGTATGCATGCACATTTACCTCTGATCTGTTTTTTTGTTTGTTTCTATATGACATTTTTCTACTATTTTCTCTTGCTCATCTCAGTTTTTCCTCTGTGTTATTACAAGGTGCACCTTTTTTGTGTAAACTACAAAAAGAAGAGAAATACACACTACCCGCCCACACACATTCACACATACTAAGAAATCAGTTAAAGAGTCTACTGATGTTCTGAAAGAGAAAAAAAGGTAAAGAATAAAAACAAAAATCTCGGAGTAGGTAAGACAGTGACGCCTTTGTTGTGTGCATTCCTCAGGAGAGTTAAGTTGGGTGTCGCCTCCGAAAAAGTGAGGGGGAAAAACAAAAGAAAAGAAGGCGATCTGTGATGTTCTGTGATGTTCTGCAATGTTCGGGTGCAGCAGTGAATCCAAGAGAGAGTTTA
>NC_085864.1:40812093-40814593 GCF_034702125.1 Engraulis encrasicolus | reverse complement strand
GCTGCCCATGACTTAGCAATAGTGAAAATGTTTCATTCAACCCTGACAGTGTTGCTTGCACTGAGAGGCCGCAGTGACAGCTTACCCAAGGGGGCAGCACTTACCATTCTGTTTAAAACGTCTTAACATGCTCCAAAAAACACCCCAAAAATATGCAACATCAGCAGACACCTTACATCCATATACTGTAGTGTGTATGGCTCAAAAAGAGTGATAAAGTGTTAAAACAATGTGTAAGTGCAAGCAGCCACATACCGGATTGTTGACATCCCCGTCTTCCGGGTAGTCCAAAGTCCAAGTCCATCCGTTGAGCTAGCGCATATCCCTCATGAAAGCCTGAGTTTTGCAGAGAGAAACGTATTCCAGCATTTTAGTTTTTTCAATTCATACATTGTGGACCATGTAAGATGTAAGGCCATTATCTTTATTATAATGTGCCCATTATCTCTACATTAGCCCATTAGTTTCTTCATCATGGATTTCTGAAACTGCTTTGATGACCACTGAGCACCATAGCTGGATTTGCCATTAGGCATACAGGGCATTTGCCAGGTGAACTGCTGAATCTCTCAATTGCCTGCCGGACCGATCTTGGCCGAAAATGCCCAGCCCAATTTTTGTCCCAGTCCAGCCCTGCTGATCACTGACATCTTTCTGCAAGGGCTACGGCCATGCACCAAAGAACTAGCTCAAACAGAATCACAATAACAGTATATGTCATGGCCAATGATACGCTGTAATGTGGTCCATAATGTATGAATTGAAAAACTAAAATGCTGGAATATGTTTCTGTCTGCAAAAATCAAGTTTTCGTGAAGGATATACGCTAGCTCTACGGATGGACTTGGACTTTGGACTACCCGGAAGATGGGAAAGTCAGCAAAATGATATGTGGCTGCTTGCACTTACACATTGTTTTAAACACTTTTTCACTCTTTTTGAGTCATACACACTACAGTCCAGTGTTGTAAGGTGTCTGCTGATGTTCCATATTTTAGGATGATTTTTGGAGCATGTTAAGACGTTTAAAACATAATGTTAAGTGCTTCTCCCATGGGTAAGCTGTCAATGCAGACTCTCAGTGCAAGCAACACTGTCAAACAACTGAAAAAACTTTGCGTCTTCGCTATTGCTAAGTCATGGGTATCTTGGGCAATAAAGCTGGATGTTGTAGATGGCAAAAATGGTCCTTTAGTATGCAGAATTGGTTATTTGGTCACGATTTCCTGTTACCCTCTTTCCAGAAGTTTGAGGTATCAAGATATAGTATAACATGTCTTTATACAGTGTTTTTTTATATGAGGATGTCACTTATTCTTCACTGGGCAGTTGGTGTTTGTTGCTAAGGGCTATGGCTAGTTAGGAAGGAATGGCTTGGACGCTGCGTAGTCTCAGGATTGAACTTGAAGCACCAATAGTGGTGCTGGGCAGTTTGCACAAGGCAACGAGATTGTGAAGTTTCATCTGATTGCTTTTTGTTAGTATAAGGATACTTCCATGCAGCTAGCATCATTACATAGTTGAACTCAAATGGGTTTGAAATTAGACAGCATTCAAGGCAAAATTAAAATTGCAAGTTTTCAGCAAGACCACCACACTGAATTTAAACAGATTTCACATTGACTACACCACAAAAATGTGTTAACATTTCATGATTAACAGTTAAAAAGTGCAATATATCAAACTATAATGAGCATCCATACTCACACACTGCCTCAATCCATGCCTGTTCTCACCACAGGAATTTGCTGGCTTTATAGCGAATCTTTGTGTGTTTGTGTGTGTTTTACATACTTTCTGTATGACTGTGTTTCTCATCGACAGAGAAATGTCAAATGAATGCCAGATTGGAGATGTAATGAGCTTCTGTTAGAACAGCCCGATGAGTATGATTGGAGACATAGTGTGAGTACCCATACAAAAAACAAAAAAAGGCACGCACGCACAAAAAACAAACAAAAACAAAAGAACAGATTGGAGAGAGAGAGATAAGCCAGCACCTACCAACACTTGTTGCAGGTGTCATGCACAATATTGAGCCTGGCCATCATGCATTGCGACAGGAAGTGGATGGGGGGAAAAGGAGGAAGAGAAAGAAAGGGGGAGTGGGGGGGTGGGAGGTGTAGGGTGAGGAGAAGAAACAACAACACCCAACACACCAGTCATTGAAACGGTGAAGACAAAACAAACAAGTAGGGGGCAGAGAGTGGGGTTATGGGGACACAGGGAAAAAGTCAAGGTCAATGTTAAGGTCAAATGATATCTGAAATTTAATCAATGCACAATAAAATGGTGACATTAGTCGGGAGGTGCAAGGAGGAAACAGTTGTAACTACAGTACTTTTATTAGCCTACTAACAGTAGCCCAACACTAAATTTACACAATCACGTTGTGGTGTGTGTGCGTGTGTGTATGTGTGTGTATGTGTGTGTGTGTATGTGTGTGTGTGTCTCTGTGTGTGTGTGTGTCTGCGTGTGTCTGTGTCTGTGTCTGTGTCTG
>NC_085864.1:40804593-40807093 GCF_034702125.1 Engraulis encrasicolus | reverse complement strand
ACGGTATGAAGTGTGTGTGTGTGTGTGTGTGTGTGTGTGTGTGTGTGTGTGTGTGTGTGTGCGTGCGTCGTCTGAGGTGGTCCCTACCTGACGGTATGAAGTGTGTGTGTGTGTGTGTGTGTGTGTGTGTGTGTGTGTGTGTGTGTGTGTGTGTGTGTGTGTGTGTGTGTGTGTGTGTTTGTGTGTGTGTGTGTGTGTGTGTGTGTGTGTGTGTGTGTGTGTGTGTGTGTGCGTCAGCTGAGGTGGTCCCTACCTGACGGTATGAAGTGTGTGTGTGTGTGTGTGTGTGTGTGTGTGTGTGTGTGTGTGTGTGTGTGTGTGTGTGTGTGTGTGTGTGTGTGTGTGTGTGTGTGTGTGTGTGTGTGTGTGTGCGTGCGTCGTCTGAGGTGGTCCCTACCTGACGGTATGAAGTGTGTGTGTGTGTGTGTGTGTGTGTGTGTGTGTGTGTGTGTGTGTGTGTGTGTGTGTGTGTGTGTGTGTGTGGTGTGTGTGTGTGTGTGTGTGTGTGTGTGTGTGTGTGTGTGTGTGTGTGTACGTTGTCTGAGGTGGTCCCTACCTGACGGTATGAAGGCGGCCTGCTGCTGGAACTGCATGTTGGCGAGAGCCTGTTGGTACTGGAACATGCCAGCGTTGAACATGGCAGTGGCACCGTTGGTTTTTTCAAGTGCGGGTCTCTTTGGTAATGGAGGCAAGACGGGCGGGAGTCCCTGCCAATCAGATGGGGGGGAGGAAAGGAAAGGGGGGAAGGGGGAGGGGTTTGAGTACAGGGGGAGGAGCCAAAAATAAATGAAAACAAAATAAAATAAAAGGAATGACAGGTGAGATGAAAGAGACAAGAGAGAACATAACTCTTGTTAGAGGTCATTAAAAGCAAAATATGTATGTATTGTATCATTTTATGTATCATTTTTAAATTTTAAAAAGCAACCAGCAAGCAAGCGGTGAACTATTCTACTCCTTCTAAAGCAAGACATTGGTGCATACATTAAAGTAATCTGCACATAAAAGGCATATATACAAGGTCATAAAAATCATAATAATAAAAAAGAAACGTAAAGAAAGGAAAAATAAACGACACCACTATAGAGCAAACAATGAAAGTAAAGCAGGCATCATTCTCACAAAGCTAATGTTAAAGTAAACTATTGGTTCTGAACTTTGATTAACTGATGTCTAACTGATACACTCAGGATATTGCTCCACACAGTAAGCTGAAGCTGAAGCGCTGTTCTGCCAGCACTGGCCCTGACCTGGTTCTTTTCTGGCCCAGTTCAGTACATTAGGGGCCTATACTACAAAGCTGGCTCTCGAGTAAACCAGGTTAACTTAAGAGGTAAATCATCTAATAGAAGAGCCTGGAGTCCTCATTTTCTTAAGCCCTTGGCGCAGAGCCTATGTTATAACCCTACTGTCACCAAAATTGAAAAGGCTATGTCTTAATCTGTTACTTCAGGCTCTATGTACTGTCATAGTTATGATGTAGTATTTTCAGCAAATAGTGAATAGGTCCGCCGGCGACCCCATCTGCAGTAAGAGGCTACGAAAACGAGGATTCCAAGCTCTTCTATTAGATTATTTACCTCTTCACTTAAACTGGTTTACCCCTGAACCAGCTGTGTAGCATAGGCCCTAGGTCTGGAACAGGTCGGAAGCAAGAGTCAGGTTGCCAAACGGAGCACAAGAGAATATCCATATTTACAGATCTCAAGATTCTTGACCATAGAGGTGTAAGCAAACTGAGGTGTGAACAAAAGGCTGTTTAAAAATACAGGGGTGCACTGCCAACTCCCATGACTGTAATCGAGATCATCCGTGTTCATCCTGCCTCCTCTGTCTATACGGACACCCCCCATTCCCCAAAAAACTACACATGCAAGACTAGTAGAAACCAAAAGGACCAGCATGCAAGGTTATTAGATGCTAAGTAACGAGAATTAAGTACAGTTAGTCTAATTGAAAACAAAAAGATAATTCATGCCACATTACATAAAACCTGCTATTAATTTGCCCTCCTATTGTCTTGCACTGAAGTAAGGGTGATGAATTGACTGCCATGACCTATGTAGTAAGAGTATTTCATCTACTGAAATACACTTGTGCAATTTCAATGGGTAATTTTTGAAATATTTGACACACAATTCTTTGAATAGTTTTGATTACAAATTGGCTGTGTTGTGGTCAACTGATCACCCCTTTCATGAAAGATTAGCAAACGAAAAGAAAAACAAAACAAAACAGAAAAACGAACATAAAAGAACGAAACAAAGAATTTGATTTTTTTTTTGTTTACAATGTTTTAGTTTAGAAGTCTACTATATCTATTGTACAGCTACATGCCAAGCTAAAAGGTGAAAGGTCATAGTACCAGGTCAAAGGTGGCCTCGTGGGGTCGCTTCAGTGATTTGACAGCCGACTGAGTCTTAATTAGCAGGCAGCGAGCACATGATGGGCAATGGGCCAATGGGGTTCAAGCGCATTAACATAAACAGCAAGCAGAGGT
>NC_085864.1:40784593-40797093 GCF_034702125.1 Engraulis encrasicolus | reverse complement strand
TTTAGAATATCAGTCTCCCTGTATTAGAAATTCAGGCGTCCCAACGACCAAAAACCAGAGAAACTTTAGTACTTTAGTATAATATTTAGTATTTAGCAGTTCTATGTAAGTAGGCGTGTATTTATAGCAGAGCATTACGGATTTGGATCATAGTGCCACGCAAATAAACAAACAAAATGGAAGCCTACAATATACACATAACATTTTCATAACTGGGGGTTCTTCAATCATGAACTAATAACTGTGCTCTCGTAGCGTTTATGAAATGCTCCTGAAATGTGGAGTGTTTGAGTGCAATAACAGTGCGCCATTGATTTTGAATGACACTCCCCGGTAAGCAGCTGAAAATATGTCGTACTTTTTTTCGTACCGCTGTGTATTTTTAGCAAACCCATTTCCAGGCAAATTAGGTAGAATGAGCTTGAACTAGGAGGAAGGCAACCGGTGGCGCTTACTAACAGCTTTTGAGACTGCCTATTTCTTTACAAGGGGCCAAATGCACAGAGAGTGAACTCCTGAGGGAATCTAAAAATAACACATAATTATAGACATACAGAATATTCAAAACCGACTTTTTTTTCATCTCTTTTTCAAAATGATCATAACCTTTCTGAGGAGAAAAAGAGAGACCGCAAATCCAGGGCTCCCCGTTTATAGATTCATTTAGATCCACTCCTGGGTCTAAACATCTAATTTGACTTGACAATTGCGACATTTCGCACGGCGTGATTGGAGTGAGTGGGCTTTTCCCTGAGAGAGCAGCTTCGGCTGAGAACATCACGTCTGGACCTTCATTTCCTGCACTTTGCTGAAGAAAAAAAATCTTGTGAAAAAGATTCTTAGGCATTTCCATTTGAAACTTTTCAAACATCAAAACTTTTAATGTATGTATATCATTTTCACGTTGGTGGCCTTCGTGTAACGTCCGCCTGCAGATATAGCAGCAGACAGAATTGGTTTGGGGTTTCTCTCTCTCTCTCTCTCCCTCTCTCTCTCCTCTTCTCTCTCTCACTCTCTTTCTGTCTCAGCTGCACCTGTGTCTCTCTCCTGGGCCATTACACGTTCATTGCATTACACTTTCCTTGAACGGCGCTTCTCTGTGTGAAAACTGATTACATCATGATACCTCTGCCATTGGGATACCAACGATGTAGCTTCCGACAGCACATACTGGGCTCAGCAATATGACCAGGGTGTACAACGAGAATTAAGAATGAGTTGCATGAAATTTTTTGGGAAAGTTTAGAGCCTTACATTGTTTGGGAAGCCAGCAGAGTGGGCAGAATGTGCTTTCTATGAAACCAGACCCATATAAACACATTCATAAGAAGTTAGGATGCAGTATATGCATAATGCATACATGCATAAATTGCTGGCCTATTATAAAGCCTTTCAAGTGCAGTTGTATTAAAAACGTCAATTCTTTAAATCATTTCAAATCTTTATGCATGCATGCAAAATAACCCTTCAGTGGTGTGTTTATGATGGCTTTGGAGGACTATGTGTACATTAGGTTCATGGAAAGTGTTATCATTGAAACCTCCTCTGCTAAACGCTATCTGCCAACCACCCACTGTGTGACTAGTTCTGGTGTCTCTGCTCCTCATCTCATATGTATAGCGCCACCCATGTGTGTGAAGGTGACGACTGCCAAGCCACAGTGAGTGAGTCATCAGATACTCTCGCTGAGTCAGGAATACATTTCAAGCCATCTGGGGACAATCAGAGGTGACATGGCCCCCATGTGGGTTGGGTAAAACATGTTGCAATTGCTGTAAATTCATCCCAAAATAATTGAGGAGAGAGGTGAAAAAATATTGCAGATTGCTCTTTTATTGCAGACTGGTTTGCAGACTGGAAGTGGGAAAACAGTGAGTGAAAATAGGATTGACAGTTGTTCAACTTTGGTAGGCAAACAAAAATCAAATCCACTGCAGACGAGTTTATGTGGCATAGTTTAAGTACCAACAGTAAAATAAAATAGAAATCTGCTTATGTTGTATTTGGACAAGCATGCAAAAATATATTTTAAAACCAACCAGTCCCTGACAAACATTTCTGATTTGATATTTTTTCCTGCCTTCCTTAAAAGTAAATATAAGTAAAAGTAAACATTTGTCTAAGAAAGCATATCTACGAATGAAAATATAATCCATCTAACTCCACTCGGTTTAATAAATTAGTAAGCATTTTGTTGCTTCTTAATAGCAATTTCATCATTGCCATCATCAGTCAGGCAAATATATTGCCTCTGTGTCCTCTGGATGGCTCCGTGTATATCTCTTTATGTTTGGTGATGCAGTTTGATTTCCTCAACCGGCTGAGACGCACAGTCTGTTGCTATGCTTGTTTTTACACACACACACGCACGCACGCACAGAAACACACACACACACACTGTGATGGAGTGACCATCACTAGGGTTGTGGGTGTGTTCTGACTAACATGCCAATGAGCTTGGCTCTTTGGTGTAGCGGTCAGAGCCCCAGTTTACTACCCCAGATGGTCTGGGTTTGAGTCCCAGCTGGGCAACTCTACTCCCCTTTGCTACACACACACACACACACGCACACACGCACACACACACACACACACACAACCTAGTCTGGCTGACATACTGTATATATATGCCCTGTCACACACTGCTAACCCCCCAGCTTGATTCGTCCACACTGGTGGCGGCCAGGGAGGAGGCTGCAGATGAGGCTGTGGAAGGATTCCAATATGTGGACTCCCGTCCTTCCTTGATCACTTGCCTGCTTGTGACGTCACTGATGACAGAAAATGAATTCAATATCTTGCAAAAGCACAATTCCAATGTCATTTTCTCATTTGCAATTGGGATGGTGAATGTAAAACAGTCCCCCCAAAAGTTGTTGTGGCTATAGGCTGACAACTGGGAAAGTTTATTGTTTTCTCCACGGAGGCGGGGTCAGGAGGCCGGGACGAGGCCACAAGCACAAGTGGAGGATGGGAGTCTGCATATTGGAATGCACACTGTGTCTGTGTCTATGTCTGTTTGAGGTGGGAGACTGCTGAGTCTCCATGTCACCCCCACTCCGTATGACTGAACAGCTAAGAGCATTGCAATGGGCATAATACGATGTGACAGTTCTCTTTGCTCCAGTTCTTTTTGATTTAGCTCAGTGATAAAGACACCCCGAAATCCTTGCATGGCCTGGCTTTTTGGTTTGTAACTAAAAGTCGCCCTGTACAAAAGCACAGAGTAAAACAGTGATGTGACTCTTGATGATTTTGTCTCCACAGGCTGTTTAAAATGGCTTTGCAGCCAATAGCTCAGAGCCTCACAATTTACTCAAGCGGTGAAGGTTATTAAACTTCTAAAACTACTAATCTATTAGGCTATGTAACGAAATTACTTCTACATTCAATAGAGGGTCATGTGGAATTATATTGTACATGTGCAAGATTATGGACACACCTGTAATATGTTCGGTGGTAACTGCACACACCAACAGTACATTTTATTTTGTTTTAAGTGCATTTTGGAATGTCCTTTTCTCAGATACAACACTTTTGTTGCGAAAGAAGTTTCTTTCTAAGATATATGAGTACAATTCTAAAGGTGTTTATAATGTGCGGAGTGTAAGCCTGAGTGAAGGGAAAGTCTTGTCGTTGGTTAATATCAAACAAGCGCCACATTTTGGGAGACTTTTTATGCAGCACATTTATTTGTCACGACAAAGATACCTCTCTATCGAACTACTGTACATTTAATGAGCCTGTATTAGTGACCAGGGCCACGTTTGAATGCTTAGCTTAGCAACTTGGAGTCACCATCAGCCTGCCATATATTATGCATGCCATTGACCTGCTACCTGATTAATGACCCATGGTGAACAGCACAGCCCAAAGGACAACCCGCACACATAGAGACATTAGTCACAATCTCTATATAATGATGATAAAAGCTGAGTTTGAGGAGGGCTAAAGCGCTAGCTGCGGAATGTAGAACTTTACTCAACAGAGTGTTCTGTAGTTCATTAGTGCTAGACTAGCTAGCAGTCAGACTTAGCTACTGTACTGGGATATGATAATTAGCATGTAGCTCTTTGCTCAAGTCTTTTTCATGAGGAAATTATGTTAATAGACCCGATATATGGTGATAGACATCTCTGTGTTCAATTCTTAATTAAAACGAGCATAAAGGAAGTGTTTGAGCTAATCTCTCTTTGGACATCTTTGATTTAGAGGGCTGAGCAGTTAGTCAGTTCAAATGATTTGTTCTTTGCAAGAACAAGAAAATGTCCTGTTGTCTTTGCCCCGGGCATTAAATTACCAGAACCAGACAGGGGAAAAAATCTTTGAGATGGAGTTTTTGGTGTTTGAGTTTTCACAGCGGGCCAAGTCACCGGAAAAGATTGAAGCTCAGAAGAACTAGAATCAGATTTGCAGTTGCTCTCTCTGTCTCTCTCTCTCTCTCTCTCTCTCTCTCTCTCTCTCTCTCTCTCTCTCTCTCTCTCTCTCTCTCTCTCTCTGTGTGTGTGTGTGTGTGTGTGTGTGTGTGTGTGTGTGTGTGTGTGTGTGTGTGTGTGTGTGTGTGTGTGTGTGTGTGTGTGTGTGTGTGTGTGTGTGAGTGACTGGGGTTTTGTGCTTGTGTGCAAAAATTAGACAAAGATAAATTCACAACCTGTGGAGTCTATATTATTCAGAAATCAATAAACAACAACATCTTGGGCTCGGGTCCAGCTCGCTTAAAGACACCATCAGCCTGGTACATTTGTCTGTTCCCTCTTGCATCCGTTTACTTCCGTCACTGTCCTTTACCCTGATTCACCGTGTACCTAATTGTCTGCTGTTATACAGCAAAGTTAAACTCAAATCTAGCAGAGGAAGCAATGAAACCCTAACTCTTCTCCAAAAAGTCCATGATTTGTCTGCTTCTTCAATTCATAGTAACAGAAGCTAAAAATGGAAGCACCTACGGTAGGTTGTCACTCAACATCCAAACAATGCTCAAAATTAAGGAACAAGGGGCCGGACAAGAAATACAGTGAAGAGCTATCACATATAGGCCTGTCTTGGGTCCACACTGGCAGTAACTGACAAGCTAGTATTACAGTACGGCAAAAGGTTCACCACAAAAGACAATTGGCTGTGCAATTCTGTCAGTCGTCAGGCTGGCATATATTATCAATACTGTAGAATAAATCCGTCAGCCTCACCATTTTATTTGAATATTAGTCACGACATGAAACACATCACAGATAGAACCTCTGAGAAATCACTGTGCTAAACAGTTTTTTGGCCAGTGTAAAAAAAACGAACAAACAAATATTTAGTGAATACAAGCCAGTGTGAGTGGCACTCACCTCCAGCCGGTCTGTTCTCATGAGCTTCTGGGCGGCGGCAGCGGCGGCGGCAGCTGGCACGGGGACGTTGGGATTGCTAGTCACCAGGACGGGCGCGCTGGGCAGGATCTCCGTGGGCACCAGGCCAGGGGACACGGGGCCCAGGTACGGGTTAAATGCAGCGGCGGCAGCGGCCGTGGCATTGGTGGCCAGGCTGGGTGTCACAGAGAACATGGGCTGCCATAGGAATAGAGACATGGCAGACAGAGAGACAGAGAGAGAGAGAGAAAGACAGAGACAGACAGAGAGGGATAGAGCGGAAGAGAGAGGGTGAAAGATGGACAAGAGGACTGTTACAGTACTGTGGTGATGGCACACAATTTCCGCAAAATGTCATCATAGGTTATTAGAGAGAGCACGCTTTATGCAATCATTATTATTTTTTTCTGGCTAATTTTTCCATTTAAAAGTTCTTCATTGGAATGGCTAACAGCGCCCCGGTATTGACGAAGCAGTCATTCAATACAGAGAACAAAAAATCAATCTGGAGAAAATTGGACAAAGTGGTTGGAATATTACCATCGAAAATCAAACAATTTATTTTTTTCAGGAGGACGTTTTTTCTGCCCTGTTCTTTCAGAAAGCATAAGCCATGGTGTGTGGTCCCTATGAACAACCCTGCCAACAGAACACTTCAGTGTAATAAACTCACTTTACCCCAAAAAAAGAACTTGGGTCTGGGGAGTTTGGTTTTCATTCATCGGATTTTCCCGCTTGACAGAGACAAGCATTGGACTCGAACCACAATTTAAAATGGAAGACTTTTTCTCATGACCACAAACGTATAACCGCCTCTCTATTAAAAACCCACATAAAGCCTTCTGGCCCATATACTGGGAAGCAGGTTGAAGAGGTGAGCTGTGAGACGTGTGTGCTCTGTCACAATGTGCCGGATATAATGACGTTGAAATGATCTCTCCATTTCGTTTCATTGCATCGCCTCTACTGATGTGTTCCAGTCAGGGACCTTTTTGCATTTAACCCTATCGCGCCGGATGCATCATATATGTCTCATCAAATTCAAAGCCCTCTCCACGCTGACACACAAAAAAATCGATCTGAAAAACATCCTGCGTGTCATTTCCAAACGTCCTGCAGTACACGGAAACCGCCACAAGAGAGCAGCGGTCGACAATAAGTTGACCACAGCTCGGCGAAAAACAGGAAAATGGGGTAGAAGCGGTTTCCCTGACCGACGCTGAGATTTCGTCAAATTGCATAAGGTTTGTGTACAAATTTCCGAAATATAACTCTACATCCTTTAATGTGAACACTTGCTTTGTGCAATTAAGCAAGGAAGAGTTTATATTTTTACACCGTGTTGCAGAGAGATCGTGCTAAAACTGATGAGAC
This sequence comes from Engraulis encrasicolus, assembly GCF_034702125.1. Classification (NCBI taxonomy): domain Eukaryota; kingdom Metazoa; phylum Chordata; class Actinopteri; order Clupeiformes; family Engraulidae; genus Engraulis; species Engraulis encrasicolus. Next base: position 40,790,368 of record NC_085864.1, on the reverse strand, counting down.
ATATAAGCACCATCCGGCGGTGGCAGGAAGTCAGCCATCAATGCATTTGCTCCATAGGGAAACTTACAAAGCATACCACGACGATCGTTTAACAAAACACACAAGTTGTTTTACTTCAAGACAAAGATATTGCCTTAAGAAACAGGTTTTACTTGCAATTTTGAAAATGCAATGCAAAATGTTGAAATTATGATCTCGTAAAAAATGCATTGAAGTGAATGGAGAAATGGTCCAATTGTAGTAATGGACCCATATATTCAAATTACACATCAAAAATGAATAATGATCTATATTACACTCATAAATAGGTTGTTGAGCATTCGATCAGCTATGTTTTTACATAGATTTTAAAAAATTACCCAACCAGGCTGTGGGAAATGTAAAATATGGTCCTGCTAAAACAAGGATAGGCTTTAAAAAATGTCAGGATCTCACTAAATAGTTAAAGATAATCCTCAAATTAAATTGTCTGACAACTTTTTTAAATTAAAAAAAAGTTGTAAATGCATTAAAAGTCATTTTTCAATGGTCATGAAATTTGAATTTTCATTCATTAAAAGCCTGATGCATCATATATGATGCATTAAATATCTCAGCGACCTTAACAAAATTTTGAATTTTTTTTTTACATTTCTTATAAGGGACCAATATTGAAGCAAATTCCAAAAAATTAGAATTTTCTCTCATTGCTTTCATGGTTCAGGTTTCACAGGGTTAAGAAAAAAAAGGATCATAAATGTCTCCACTGGAGAGGAACTGCTCTGTTTTACAACCAATTTCTGGACAGCAGGGCCCTCCTGACGTCTTCTCTTCACCACTCCAGAAAAACCTCACATCCCGCTGCCAACCAGCAGAGCTTTGATCTGCAGGTGCTGGAGCCATGTCGACATGCTTGTACGCTCCAATGGCGATCACGTCTTTTTAGACGCTTGGTTGGTTGGTTCCGCCCACTCACGCTCCCTGTACGTCTGTGCTGCATTCGGAGTGAGTCCAGTACCTGTCTATCTGAATTACAGTAAACTGAGGGTTTTTGTCCTGTAGCTTATGTCTCTATCATGGTCTTCTGACAGGGGAGGAAGATCTCGGTGGTCAGCCACTGCATCAAAGTGCTTCCCCCTTTAGTAGCGTAGGCTGTGGTGGCTATTATATTGGCTTACCGTGAGAGGGACAAGGTTGGGATATGTGCGACTGCAGAGATATTGAGGCAGGGGAGAGAGTGGAATAGAGAAGCACAGAGAAAGAAGCAAAGACAACAGGGAAGGAGAGATGTGGAGAGGAAAAAAATTAGAGGGGGGGAAGGGAGAAAGAGACTGACAGAGGAGTAGAGAGAAAGAAAGACAGATAGAAGGAAAGATAGAGGGTGAAAAAGCTAAGAGAGAGAGAGGGGGGGGAGAGAAAGAGGAAGACAGAGAGAAGGATGGAAATGGAGATAGAGAAAGGGGCTAATGGAGGGAGGGAGGACTTGTTGTCCCGCAAAAGAGGGGGCTCAGAATTGGGTTCTCATTAAATTGTATGTATTGGGTAGGGGGCCCAATTCAGATTACTATGTCCTAGGCCCAGCCAATGTTGTCAGCGGCCCAGGCGTTGAGAATGCTGCAAAGGCAGAGTGAGTGCTGCTCCTGGCAGCTTCTGGCCTACGGCAATCATCCCAGCGCCGGAACCAGCGCCTCTGGGGTGCATTTCTTGAAAGCGTAGTTGTTAGCAGTTAGCAACTTGGGTAGTTGGCAATGGGAAATTGCATTGCAACCAACAAAGCAGCTACCGTAGTTAGCAACTACGCTTTCGAGAAATGCACCACTGTAATGCTGGCTGGCTCTCTGGCTGGCTGGTTGGCTCACGCCTGGGATCATAACTGACTTCACAGCTCATGGAAACTTTTAGAAACTTCCATGAATTTTAACAAGAGGAAGATGGTGGCGGTGGTGGAGTGTGTGTGTGTGTGTGTGTGTGTGTGTGTGTGTGTGTGTGTGTGTGTGTGTGTGTGTGTGTGTGTGTGTGTGTGTGTGTGTGTGTGTGTGTGTGTGTGTGTGTGTGTGTGTGTGTGTGTGTGTGTGTGTGAAATGCAAGGGGGGGGGGGTTAGTGAGGGTGAGATGAGAGTTCTAGGAAATTACCACCACAAAGCTAGATCTAGGCTAGAGCCCATACTGTTTTAGAGGAAAACGGGGGGGGAATTAACTTTTTTCATATACTACAGTCAATGCGGCTCACCTAACGGAGTCCCCTCGAGTATACTTCACTTTTTTATTGGTCATGATAAATCAGCTCTACAGACACAGTCCACTGTCTGGACGTTGGTGGAAAGGTGGAATGCAGTGGGCAGCGAAATGCTTTGTCATGATGACCGTATACTGCACATGAGAACTTGTAAACCCTGGGGCTCACACACAGACTTGGTCCTACGCCGGTTCTCATAACACACAGCTAAAATACTAAGAAGATTGCAGATGCAAAATGGTCCCAAACAATATCACCATCAATTACCATGACCATCATCAGGATCATCATGAGGATCAACACCAACAGCAATTAACATCAATATCATTATTACCATCCATAACTGTAACATAATTATGAAACCGTAACCCTGGACTTATAGAATCCAATGAGGTGTAAAGCAGAGTTTAGACATTACAGTAAATAGGATGCCGAGGGTGATTGGAAATGAGGAAGAGGTGGAGACAAATATGGTTCCCCATGGGCACTTACGAAATCATTGTAAAGAAGGTCCTTCAACTCCCATTCCACATCACATTCCAGAGCTAATGGTTAGGGAGTTGCATAGGGATCAGAGGGTTACAATATTGTGTCCCAACCTTACCATTACCAGAGATTCTTTAAGTGAGATATGCCATTGTAATAGGTTGCTATGGGCACCTAACATGACCAGGTTCCGGTCTGCCTAAAGGGGCATGTCATAATACTCCTAGCATTGAATAGAACAGTCCTTAGGTCTGCCTAGGTCTGCCTAAAGGGGGATCCCCCCCTCCCCCTTGCAATAGTAGAACCCGGAAACACTGGGCCAATGGAACCTCTCTCTCTCTACTCTCTCTGCCATTACAGTAGCAAGAACTTGTGTGAGCAAGAACTACACCATAAGGCAGCGGTACCCAAACTGTTCCCCCTGCGCACCCCCTTTTACATTTCAATGTGGTTTGCGCACCCTCTAAGCAAATATTGCACAGGATTTTGGGCAATCCTCATTTCCAATAGACCTGACGCTTTTTTCTGCCATCATTAAAATGGCACTTGTTGTATGACAAGTCTAGGAGTTATAAATAACACTTCAGATGGCTTCTTCCAGCATACAATTCACCAAACAATTAAAAACTGAGTAATGTTCATTAATTATGTAAAAAAAACCCACACATCTCAGCCATTGCTCTATTCAGCTCGCACACCCCCCCTTGTGGCAGGCCGCACACCCCCAGGGGTGCACGCACCCCAGTTTGGGAAACCCTGCCTTTTGGTAATTCATAGCTGAAGTGGCATTGAACAAGGTACGCTCCACGTAATGTAACCAATACCATGTACCTGAATAATTCTATGTCGCTGTGGATAAAAGTTTCAGCTAAGTGCAATGTAAAGAACAGTAGACGTACTGTACTATAATCAGAGCTCATTAGTCCAACGGCGACAACAGACCTCCATGACACCAGCTCTGAGATTGTGATCTAATCTCACACCTCAGAGCTAGGCGCTTTAACAAAAGGTACTAATTACTCTATGCGTGAAAGCAGGGTGCTGACAGCTCTGTCCAGGCCCGGGGACAAAGTCATTTGAAAGCCCCCACCCCCACTGAACACATTTATATATATATGTATTATAGGGGCATTTAATATATATATATTTTGTGCATTTATTTATTTGACATGACAGTCAAAGATGGTGACAGGAAGCGAATGGGACAGAGAGACAGAGGAGGATCGGGAAATGACCCCGGCCGGACTCGAACCTGGGTCCCCGTGGGTGGGCATGCAAGCCCAAATGTGGGGGGCTTAGCTCGCTACACCACAGCACATCACCCACCACCCCCCCCCACCCCCAACATTCAACACATTTAATGATTTCACTTAAGGAGAACACAATTCTGGGCCCTCCCTCACTCTGGAGCCCGGGGCACCTGACCACTTTGTCCTTTCCCCGCCGGTTTCCCAGAATGAAAGTGAAGCCTCACACCAAATGTAAGCAACACCGGGGCTAATGAGGGCTGGGGAAAGATCGAGCGAGAGGGCGAGTTAATTCAACAGATTTCTTTGTAAGGCTTGTCTCATCCCTTTCTTTCTCAATGTCTCTGTACCTGCGCTGGTCTTTATCCCCACTAATGTGCCTTTCAGCCTTTCTTCCCCATCTGTCTGACAAAGAGAAGGCACGCTCCTCTACACCATGGGCGCAGATAGCTTTCAAAAACTGGGGGGGACATTTTCACAACAAACCGTCCGTCGGGGGGGGGGGGGATGTATTAGGCTATTATAATACCCTGATTATAATACACTGAATATCATTTTTTTATTGTTAGTCGCCTATTATTCTTCCGCTAAATATTTGTATTTGCTTAGTAGCCTAGGTCTACTACATTAAAAAAAATAAATCTTGATTAAAAAATTAAAACATCACAAATGTTTAAACCGCTCCAGCTTCTACTCAGAATGTGCACGAGTCTCCCACCAAGACCCCGCCCCAGTGCGCGCTTCTAAACACCTCTCCCATCCCATCAGCAAGTGCTACTTTCCCAACCAATTCAAACTTTAAACAGGAGAACTGTCAACAAATTTCACGTTGTATTAAAGTAGGCCTACAGCAGGCTATGCAACAGTGTGTGATTTATGGCTGTAGAAATTTTAAGACGACCAGTCTCGCAGTGGTTTTGCATGCAAACATAACTTGAGAGCAGGCGCGGTTTCGGGGCGTGTGATTGATATATTGGTATGCTAAGCAAGAAACTGGGAAACCAAGTCGAACTAGGCTATATGGTCTCCTCCAGATTAGACATTTTTTGATAAAAGCGACTTAAATGGTGAGTCTTGAGCTCTTCAGACAACCTCTCTGCCACTAGGCTACTCGTCATTTTTCTACCACGCTGCGTGTCATATTGTATCCTTGGTTCACTCCACCACTTAATGCAATCCACACGTTTGCGTTGTAATACCGCCGTTTAACAACAATCCACAGTAAATGCATCCAACAGAATGACACCACCGCAATCATCATTCCAAAAATCCGTAAAAAAGACATTAAGTCCGATGTTCACAGCATAGGCCTAGGCTACAAAACAAGACACGACAGCTACTTGCGTTGGCTTTGATTGACAGCTGGCATGGCATGGCCCTACAAAGCTGTCTTTTCACTCGAAAACAGGTCCACGACAGAGACAAAAAAAACCCTTCTGAACAATTAACATCAAGTTAGTTAACTTCAGCAACTACAAACAGTGTCACAGCGGATATGAACCCATATGACCTTACCTTAAAACGTTGTCTTGAAAGCAGCTAAATCCCAACTTTTAATCCATGCGTTCCACCACCATCGTTCACGTTCCACCGTTTTTGTAATCCACATCACAGTTAGCAAGAAATGGACTGTCTTCGACATTAACTTTAATAATAAAAACAACTGGTCTGAGCCACAATTATAATGTAAATATGACGCCTGCTCTACTCCACTTCCTGAATCTAGCCCTGTCAAAAGCCAATCACCGTGAGAAGCAAAAAGCTTATGGCGCTTCAAATCTGGGACTTCAGTGGCTGTTAGCCAATGAAAAAAATAGATTTACTGCC
>NC_085864.1:40752093-40754593 GCF_034702125.1 Engraulis encrasicolus | reverse complement strand
TTACCCAGCCCTATTCACCACCCCTGGGCTCCGGGGCCATATGCGCCATCCTGCCTACCGTAGCCTGCTGACAAGATGCGCCTCTGACTAAATGCAACCATTGCCATTGCTGGTGTTTCAGTACAACTCCATTAAAATAGGCAGACAGACAAACAAGGCAAGTGTCAGAGATCCAGACACACCGAAAGCCATTCCACCAAGTTGAGGTAAATAGATCCAGCTCCAAAAATACAGCTGAGTCTTGAACTACAACTATTGAAGTACAGGAGGTACTGTATTGAATCCATGGTATTACCCAATGAAAAGTCAGCACTACACACCATACATGGTGGAGTAATTCACAGAGTATCTCTTAGTTAAAGTCTTTTAACTGACTGTGATTCACACTCATATACAAAATCAGACAAGACATTCAAGATGGTGAAGACACTGTAGGTTATCCCACCAGTGGAGTTCAAAACCCATAGCCTCTTTGTGCAGATGGGCACTGCAGCGGACCCATTCACTATTTGCAGAAATCACTCAACTACATCATAACAACATTGCTGTGACATTACCAAGAGCCTTAGGTAACAGACTAAAACTTGGTCATTACAATTTTGGTAACAATAAGATTACAACATCGGCTCTACGCAGAGGGGTTAAACCCTGCTCCAAAACACAAAAGTAGCAAGGTTGAGAATTTGTTTAGCGTACTTAGAGGTAATTCACAAACAGAATGACAAACAGACAAAACAGTAAGATATCCAGACACACTGTAGGCCATACCACCATCAGGGATTACTGGAGCCAGCTCTGCAGATCACTCTCTGTCTTTTTCATCTTTTGTTTGAAAACCTAGAACTCCCTTCCAAAAAACCCCAAAAATAACCAGGCCGTGAGCTCATAAATAAATGATCCTCCACTCTATTCTGCAAAGGTAATTCACACAGAGACAGAAAAACAGACAAAAAACAGATATTCAGACACACTGTAGGCCATCCCACCAGTGCAGATGATTGAATCCAGCTCTGTAGCACCGCCACAAGGCTCATGGACATGGATTGTCCTCCAACCGAACCCTCGCTGAGAGCTCATCTGTATTGCTCTGTATAACTCATGATGAGCATGAAGTTATTCACATGAAGGACCAATTTGGTGTAAGAGAACATTGTAGTCCATTTTTGTCTCTTTTCCACTGCCGGGTTTCTGGTAGGCCTGCAGCGCGACTCGTCGGCGGGTTTTTGCTTCAAGATTGAGCTGTGCCTTGCCTATTCGAAAACCAAAAAGTTGCAGCCGAGTCGCGCTGTCTCAAGCTGAAGGCCTACTAGAAAACCGGCAGTGGAAAAGAGGCATTAGTATTCTCCATTGTTGAATATTTTCTTGAAGAATTTCTTTTTATCACAAGAGGCCCTGGGGATCAAATTAACCCAACGACACCCAAAGACACATTATACAGAAGTACCACTTGGTGGTACACATACTATATTAATGTTACTGCAGCAATGTAAAAGATGAAATGGCCTACAGAATCCCTGATACCACTAAGTACCAACCAATCATGGGAACTATACACTACATATATGTGGGCAACCACGCTGAGAGAAAGCTGAATGGTTTCACAGGCCCTCACTATCCAGTTAATGAAAATATTTGTCATTTTGAAATCATGGGATTTTCCGTTCTAAAACTGGGCACGCACGGCTATGAATTCCTGTCTCTCATTCACCGCCGAAAATCCAGGACAGAGAGATCCATTTGCTGCCCAACCAACTACTGTAAAACTGCCCTCTGTGTATACTGCTGCACAAATAGCAACCTATTTACTGGCAAACTGTGTGTGTGTGTGTGTGCGTGTGTGTGCGTGTGCGTGTGTGTGCGTGTGCGTGTGCGTGTGCGTGTGCGTGTGCGTGTGCGTGTGTGTGTGTGTGTGTGTGTGTGTGTGTGTGTGTGTGTGTGTGTGTGTGTGTGTGTGTGTGTGTGTGTGTGTGTGTGTGTGTGTGTGTGTGTGTGTATGTGTGTGTATGTGTGTGTGTATTCGTGTGTGTATGCATGTGTGTGTGTGTGTGTGTGTGTGTGTGTACATTTGAGCAATTCTGTGCGTGTTTGTTGAAGCTTGTGTGCGTCTGTATATCCGAAAGAGGAAATTACTATGCTTTGCTTCAGTGGGTACGCACGAAGGCCGAGTCACTATATGTGTACATGTGTTCCAGTGTTTGTTTGTGTGTGTGAGAGAGAGCGAGAGTGAAAGTGCGAGACTATCTGTGTGTACTATATGTGTAGGTGTGAAATTGAAAGTATGTGAGAAGATAAAGTACGCAAGTGTGTGCTTTAGCGTATGTGTGCGCATTTGTGTGAGAGAGCAGCTGTGTGTATGAGTCACGAATAAATGTGTGTGTCTATGTGTGTGTGTGTGTGTGTGTGTGTGTGTGTGTGTGTGTGTGTGTGTGTGTGTGTGTGTGTGTGTGTGTGTGTGTGTGTGTGTGTGTGTGTGTGTGTGTGTGTGTGTGTGTGTGTGTGT
>NC_085864.1:40742093-40747093 GCF_034702125.1 Engraulis encrasicolus | reverse complement strand
CTCTCTCTGGCTTTCTCTTTATCCCCCTTCACACATATTTCATCTCTTTCTTTCTCTGATCTCTCTCTCTCTCCCTCTCTCTCTCTCTCTCTCTCTCTCTCTCTCTCCCCTCATCTCCCTCATCCCCCCCCCCCTCTCTCTCTCTCTCTCTCTCTCTCTCTCTCTCTCTCTCTCTCTCGCTCTCTCTCCTCCCCCTCCCCTAGTGAGTCTGTTGTAATGTAGTGATGCGGGGCCCATTTTCTTCTTAACTGCGCCCCTCCCCAAGGCCTCATCAGGCCGTCATCTGATAGCCGTCATCTCTTCCTCTTCCCATCGCTGATGCCTCCTCAACCTCCTCCTCCTCCTCCTCCTCTTCTTCCTCAATCTCCTCCTCCTCCTCCTCCTCCTCAATCTCCTCCTCCTCCTCCTCCTCTTCCTCAACCTCCTCCTCCTCCTCCTTCCTCCGCCTCCTCATTCTCCTCCTCCTTCCTCCTCCTCCTCAGCCTCCTCCTCCACCTCCACCTCCTCCTCCTCCTCCTCCTCATCCTCCTCCTCCTCCTCCTCAACCTCCTCCTCCTCCTCCTCCTCCTCCTCCTCCTCCACCACCTCTAACACAACCTCCTCCTCCTCCTCCTCCTCCTCCTCCTCCTCAACCTTACTCTCTTCCTCCTCCTCCTCCTCCTCCTCAACCTCTTCCTCAACCTCCTCCTCCTCCTCCTCCTCCTCCTCCTCCTCCTCCTCCTCTGCAATGGGCTCCGTAACCTCATAAGTCAGATATCCAATAAGGCTGGGTAGTTGCATCACATCAGGACCCCGCATGCAATAAGAACTCATTTATTTCAGCCCTGTTTGTTTGTTTGTTTAGTTAATGTTATTTCCCTAGCCCTCCTCTCCATCTCTGCATTTTTTCTACTCACTCTTACTCTCTTTCTCTCTCTTTTTCTCTCTCACTTTCTCTCTCTCTCAGTCTATCAAGTTTTTTCACAAAAGCACATACTGTACATGCACCCATGAACACACACGCATGCACACACACACGTGTGCCCCCCCCCCCCCACACACACACACACACACACACACACACACACACACACACACACACACACACACACACACACACACAATACTTCTGATTTAGATCCCCCCCCCCACCACCTCTCTCACACACACACACACACACACACACACACACACACACACCACACACACACACACACACACACACACACACACACACACACACACACACACACACACACACACACACACACACACACACTTGTTTTGGTTTCTCCTACACAGATTCTTTCTTTCCTTCTTTCTCCTATCTCTTGTTTTTCTATCCCTCTGTATTTCTCATTCCGTTTGTATCCTTTCATTTTCTACCTCGCCCCTCCAAAGGGCACACCAGAGAGTGATTTCATTATGAGGCCTTTTTAAAAAAGGTGGGATGGAGAGAGAGAGAGAGAGAGAGAGAGAGAGAGAGAGAGAGAGAGAGAGAGAGAGAGAGAGAGAGAGAGAGAGAGAGAGAGAGAGAGAGAGAGATGAAGCGAGGGATGAGAGGAGGAAGGAAGATAAAATGGAGAACAAATTGGGAGGGAAATATTATAGCCTTTGGGATGGGGGCTGGAGGGGTGTGTGTGTGTGTGTGTGTGTGTGTGTGTGTGTGTGTGTGTGTGTGTGTGTGTGTGTGTGTGTGTGTGTGTGTGTGTGTGTGTGTGTGTGTGTGTGTGTGTGTGTGAGGTGGTGGGGGGGATCTAAATCAGAAGTATTGGATGACATCACCGCCTGGGAATGACAATGACATGAGCTACAAAAGGGGAAGAAGTCGAAATGGTTACCTCATCTAGTGTATGCATCAGCACAGCAGTTTTAGTCTATGTCTATGTCTCTCTGCCTTTCACTCTCCCTCTCTGTCTCTATTCTTCCCCCCACCATCTCTCTCCACCCTCCCTCTTCCTCTGTAAGTCTTTCTTTCTATCCCTCTGCATGTGATTCTCTCCTTCCCTCTCTCTCCCTCTCTTTCTCTTTCTCTCTCTCTCTCTCTCTCTCTCTCTCTCTCTCTCTCTCTCTCTCTCTCTCTCTCTCTCTCTCTCTCTCTCTCTCGCACAAACACAGACGCAACCTCATCTCTCATCATCTCAGCACTGCTAACTGACGGTAATAATATAACCGGAGAGAAGAGAAGGGGAGAGAAAAAACGAACAAACACATAAAGACCTTCCATTTTTGAGAGGATAATTACAGGGGAGAAATTTCCGAAAATTATAGCCATAAACATAATTGTTGACTTAAAACATTGCGACACGTTCATAAATATTGTCTCGGTTTGGTTGCGGGGGAAACAAAACCTACGAAAAAAATACTCTCACCGTAGTAGAACGTATTTTACAAGCAGCAAAGCCGAAAACACGGTGAGAAGTCAACCAGAAATCCCCCCATGTCAGAGTTACGATCCAACATACATCCCCTCCAATTCTTGCCCCCCTTTAATGGGCTGGCGAGATTAAAAAAATATATATCAGACCGGACAGGTCTATAAACAAATGGCCCTCTCCCAATTAAACAAATACATGGAGGACTATAGTGCTCCTTGGAGCCAGGCCAGAGGCCCATTTGGGTATCGGAGAACTGATTTGTAATCAGAAGGGGGGGCCCTGTCAATGAGCCAGCGAGATAGGCTGCTTTGTCGAGATGAGATCCCAATAGGATGTTATTAACATAACCAAACCAAACTATAACGCTAATTCCTTGGTACAATACTGTAACCTACTGTATTACTGAATTGTCACAGTTTTCAAAATGAAAATGGAGAATACTGCATGTGCTGTATGGTGAATATACGTATGTGCAAGCAATGTTGTGTAATGTGAAATGTCTGTGTTTTTTTCTGTATTTATGTATGTCTGCTACTGGACACCTTAATTCCCCTCTGGATTACTGTAATAAATGATACTCGGTAACACTTTATTTTAGGGATACACCTATTAGCACTAATACATACAAAGCGGATTCCAAAAAAGTTGGGACACTTGGTATTTTGTGAATAAAATCAAAATGCTGGCATTTTCAAAACATTCAATCCATGCATAAGATGCACAATGGCACAAGGTCAACATAGGAACAGTTAAAATGAGGCAAAAGCATTGTTTTGAGGGAAATATGTGGTCATTTAAAATTCGACCCATGCAACAAATCTCAAAAAAGTTGGGACAGGACCAAAAAATGTTGTAATAGTTGGATAATTCTAAAAATAACACAAGGAGGAATATTTTGAAAGGAACTTTATTGACTGCCAACATGAATGCACAAACAAAATACCATCACAGAGAGGTTGTGGCACTCAGTAGCGAAGATTTTGAGGGACTAATTACTGATCTATTACACAGAAAGACTGAATTATCAAAATTGCAGGCATATAAGGCTTATTTCTGTAATGTAGAGTGCTGTGAAATCATTGCACGAGTTATGAGATCATGACAAACCCATCGGCAATAAGCAAACTATGACACTCCAACAATGACAGCTGTTGAAAAAATGACCATAAACACAACACTTGATTAAGGCACATGATGCAGACATTAAACAGTGTTGCAAGTGACAAAGCTCATTCTAGGTGGACCTAGGAGACACATGAAACTGTCATCTGATTACAGAATGGAAAACATTTCATTCTTTTTTAAAATCATGGAGTCATGCACCCTCCAGGTTATGAGTAAAATGAATATTTCAGCTTGATTTAGTGGTCAGTCTGAAAGACAGCATATATGATGGTAAAGGGGTGCATAGATGCCTTGGTTATGGTCTTCTTACTCATGTAGAGCATTAAAATGAGGGCTGAATTATATATTCAGACCATAAACAGCATACATAGCTACCAAGGCAATATATTGTGGAGCACAGCCTTTAGATATTGCCCCATAATGATGGCAAATTTCAATCTCTACTATGTTCCAACAGTGTGGTTCCATCATAAGAGTATACAGGTGACAAAATTGTTTTCTTGCAGTCAGGATATACCACATATTAAGCATAACAAGAAGGTAAACAAGTCAAAGAACACACCTATCAGTTGAGCTGCTGAAATCATGTCTCGCACATCAAAATATCTCTTTTTTTTATAAAATCATCCCATCGGTCAAAGTATTTAAATGTTAAGTCTCCTCCCTTGTGTTGTGTTTAGTCTTATCCAACATAAAAAGCATTTTACTGGCCCTGTCCCAACTTTTTTGGAATTTGTTGCGAGGGTGAAATTTTAAATGATCACATAATTACCCCAAAACAATAATTCTGCTTGGCTTTAACAACTGATATGTTGTCTGTACACAATGCTCTACCTTATTAACATATTGAATGTTTTGAAAATGCCAGCATTTTGATTTTATTCACAAAATACCAAGTGTCCCAACTTTTTTGGAATCCGCTTTGTACAATGTTCCTGTATAAGTCACTTGTAAGGCATGTACAAAGCAAAATCAAACATTTGTTAGGCATGTATTCGCAAAATGTCTTGTTCATGCACAATAAGAGATTTATTACCAATTTAACCTTAGTAAGGACCTAGTAGGCCTTAGCATTTGCTTAGTACATACCTTACAAGTTACTTATGCAGGCATTAACATTGTATGCATTAGTGCTAATATATGTATCCCTAAAATAAAGTGTTACCTGATTCTCGACTCTTATAGCAGGAGGTTGTCATCGTTATATGAGCAACCCACTGAGCTGAGTCCACCAAGCCGTTACAATACAGTACAGTAAATCCCCCATGGGTTAGGCTTGGGTTAAAGCTTTGAATTACATTACATTACACTTATCTGACTGTTTTATCCAAAGCGAATTACAGTAATTTAGGTGCAGGGTATTGGTTACAGGCCCTGGAGCAATGTGGGGTTGGGTGCCTTGCTCAAGGGCACTTCAGCCATGGGTGAAGATGCTGGTAAGGGCAAGATTTGAACCTACAACCCTCTGATCTAAAGGCCAGTGTTCTTATCATTGAGCCGTGGCTGCCCTAAGCCATA
>NC_085864.1:40714593-40719593 GCF_034702125.1 Engraulis encrasicolus | reverse complement strand
GAAAGTGGAGCTCAGAGGCAGACCACCAACATGCAAAGTTGAGCTGTGCAGTAAGGCTCTGTTGGACAGTGCATTAATCTGTTCGAACATGCCCCCTGTAATAAATTTGCTGTTGCTAAAATGCCAATGACCAGCTGGTGATGTTATCACTAAAAGCTCTGCGTAATGTAATGGCAGTGTAGCATGCTGGTAAAGTCTTTTCCACAACTTTTACACCGTTCCACTATCATGCCATAGCCCACAGTGGAAAAGTATAATAGGATACCACAAATTGCCAATGTTGGCTTGTTCCAAAAATAGATGCACTGTGACAGTGGACATTGGACCAGTGGAGCTCCATGATAGGGAATTCAGTAGCGCACCACAACTCCTCTCAACAATAAGCCTACAAAGGGTCAGAGCAATCAATCCACCCAAATCTGTAATACTGAGGTACCTAGCGATGTCAACTGCCACATCAAAAAGGCAAGGTCACTGCATTAACATCCTCAATGCTAGTGATGGAACTCCATCACATTCCCTCATGTGGAGCTTAGGTTAGGTTAGTTAGGTTTCTTTATTAGTCTCCACGAAGGAGAAATTTGCTTTGGAGACAGGGAGGTTGCAGCATCATAAAAAAACACATAGAACACATAGGACACATGACACCAACACAGAAAAACAAACAACAGTAAAACAATAGAAGAAAAACAGTGTAGGCCTACATGCTCAGAAGCACTGGATATCCTAACCCACTGCCCCTGACCCATCCAGTCCATACATGCCCCCGCCCCCCCCACACACACACACACACGCACACTCAGTACACCCCCCTATACACACACACACACACAGCTCAGTAGCCCTCCCCCCCACACACACACACACCGTCCTACAACCAACCACACCTTCACCCTGCAATAAATAACTAGGTTACATCCATTCCATAGTTTACATTAAAAAGAATAAATAAAGATAAATAGTAAACACAGGGATACATTCATGTTTACATATCCCCCTCCCAGCTTTTACCCTAGTTTCCATCCCCACCAACAGTACCAACACTAGCTACAGAGGTCCATTTTGTCCCACTCAATCTCTCGCTTGACATTGCCTGACTACAAGACCACACAACAGTGCCGCTGACAGCTTTAACCGGGCCCAGGACAACATCATCTGAAAGCCCTCCCACCTCAGTACATACAGTTGCTGTGTTCCATTATTCACCCTCTGTACTGTGTACCTTGTTTGAGTGCAGTGAAGTACCCTTTCCACCCTCCACAATTCACGAGGCGAGTACATTCCGATTCCCGTTCTGTCTGATACACTTAACGGAAATGACGGTTGGTCGCGTGTCATCCGAGTTTACCAACCGCCAATATGCAATTCAACACGGAAGGCACTGTTTGTTATGCTAACACTTTTTAAAGTTACCCCTGCCTCTAATACACATGGCGATTGTCTTTGGAATCAAAACTATGCTGTTATCACGGAGATTCAACCGTTTGACAGATCTGACGCTCAACTACGTCACAAACATGGCGGCCGTTGAGTGCGAAAAGTGTAGAGTAACTGCACACTTCGAAAAATGGCCGTTTTTGGGGCGTTATCCGGGTAATTTACAGTACACATTACCGTCGCGATTAGAAATGGAAACACCCTCCGTACCCAAACACAGTGCGGAAAGGGCGGACAGTACGAGTATTGGAACGCAGCAAGTGTAATCCGGGCATAGTTTTTGGGCTCCTCCCTCCCAGGGCCCGGGACAACTGACCTCTTTGTCCCCTTGAGCCCCTGCCAGCTCCCCTGCCACCCTGTGATCCTCAATGCAGCACTCTCCAGAAAATGCCATATTGCAGGTGCATGCTTTATGACATCATTAAATCTCTGTCCTCTGAGCTAAAGAGACACAAAGGATTTTGCTCAGCATATAATTATTAGATGCTGTTATATTCCTACGGCATCCCAAAGTGGACAATCTGTGCAACTCGGAAACAATGTACTCAGCTCGTGGCAATGAGAGGTGGGAGGTTAAGTGTATTTTTTATTTCAACATTTAAATTTCCTTGGCGGAAACATTTACAATTGTTAGATTCAAACAGTAACCCTATTTTCTGAAGTCAAGGAGTGCGTGTCAGGAATGACCTATTTAACTGTGTGTGTGTGTGTGTGTGTGTGTGTGTGTGTGTGTGTGTGTGTGTGTGTGTGTGTGTGTGTGTGTGTGTGTGTGTGTGTGTGTGTGTGTGTGTGTGTGTGTGTGTGTGTGTGTGTGTGTGTGTGTGAATGGAAATGTGTCTGGCAATCTGTAAGCAAATGAAAAGCTGTTTGCGAGCGCTCATGAACATTTGCCTTTGTTTGCTAATTTGCAGACACACCCCTGGGGCCAGGTTCCTTCAATAGCCAGGTGTGCGTGTGCACGTGTGCGCGTGTGCGTGCGTGCGTGCGTGCGTGCGTGCGTGCGTGCGTGCGTGCGTGTGTGTGTGTGTGCGTGTGTGTGTGTTTGTGTGTGTGCGTGGGTGATTGCATTTCTCTGTACATTTCTCTCACTGTCTCTGTTTTTACTCTTCCTCTTTCCTCTTTCCTCTTCCGCTTCTTCCATCTTCCTCTTCTTCCTCTGTCCCTGTCTCTGTCTCTGTCTCTGTCTCCATCTCTCTCTCTCTCTCTCTCTCTCTCTCTCCATCCCTGTACCCGTCTAGTCTGCCTGCGTGTCTCACAGGTCTTGTGAGAATGGGCATGTTCCTGTTAAGGAAAATAAGCCGAGGCGCGGCGCATGCTAACGAGCGGGAGAGGATTAGTGTTAACCGTAAACAGGTGCGTCAGGCTGCCAAGGGGCATTGGCAGCGCTGCGGAAGGCAACATAATTGCTTTTCAATTGGGCACGTATACGATAAACATGGGCTCATAAATATGGGCCGGATCATGTACACAAACATACATATGTACGTGCATGTGTGCGCGCATGTAGATGCCTCCCACACAGACACGGGTATAAGCGTGCATTCTCATATGTACGCACATGCACGTTCTGCACACACACACACGCGCACAAATGCACGCATGCACGCACGCAGGCACGCACACACACACACACGCACGCACGCACGCACGCACGCACGCACGCACGCACGCACGCACGCACGCACGCACGCACGCACGCACGCACACACATTTACTGTTATTGCCTTAAAAAACAGCTTTTTCCTCTTTCTCTCTCTCTCTCTCTCTCTCTCTCTCTCTCTCTCTCTCTCTCTCTCTCTGCATAGATGTGTGCATCTGCCTGTGCCATGTGCGTAATGCTCCTCTGAGAGCCATTCTGTGGCAGAGAGGAATATCTCTATCATCCTCCTGTGTCTGTCTTTCTTCATCTATCTAGTCTGTCACACATTCACCCGTCCATCCATCCTTCCTTCCTAACATCCATCCATCCATCCTTCCTTCCCAACATCCATCCATCCATCCATCCATCCTTCCTTCCATCCATCCATCCATCCATCCATCCTTCCTTCCCAACATCCATCCATCCATCCATCCATCCATCCATCCATCCATCCATCCATCCATCCATCCATCCATCCATCCATCCATCCATCGCACCCCTCTAGCCTCATTTGTCCTATCACTCTATTTCCAATCAACTTCAGCCACAATCTTGTCATAATGGCTCTGCCCAGCAACATTTAGAAGTGGTGTGTGTGTGACGGTTCGTGTGCACGTGAGTGCGTGAGTGCGTGCGTGCGTGTGTGTGTGCGTGAGTGACTGGGTGCATACATATGTGTGTCCGTGTGCGCATGACTGCGTGCATGCGTGCGTGCGTGTGTGCGGCGTGTGTGCGTGCGTGCATACATATGTATGCGTGTCCGTGTGCGCGTGAGTGCGTGCATGCGTGTGCGTGTGGTGTTACGTGCTTATTAAGTCTAAAGAGGCATCAATAGTCCTATTACAGACCACTGCTGACTCCGTGACAAAGCAAAAATGCGAAAGAGAAGAAGAAGAAGGGAGGCAGTTGTTTTGTCTCCCTCTAGTAATTACCTCCCACCCCTCTCCAAACACCCCTCGTGACCCTCACAAATCAGCATGTTCATTTACGCTCAGCTGATTAAAGGATGGAGATTCACCACGCCACGCTAATGAAGGGAGATTGCGCGGGGCACGGACATCTAAATAGCCGTCATCGCATAAGTAGATAGAGGAGAGAAGGAGAGGAGAGAGGATAAAGGGACATTAGGAGATGAAAGAATACAAAAGACTGTGGAAGAAAAGAAAAGAATAAGGACCAAAAAAAATCCTTTTTAGTCCCCTGTCATTGGTGTTAATATGAGCTTGTATCTGTAATTTAGTCTTTTGGACTCTGCTTTCTTTTTTCTTTTTTACTTTTTTTCTTCTGATGCCATGTTTCCCAGGAGGGAGAGTGATTTTAAAATGTGAAATCTGCCATTTTACAGCACTGTCAGGGTCTCACATAAAAAAAACAGAGAAGAGAATGTGTGGAAGAAAAAACAAGGTAACGCTTCATTTTAGGGATACATCTATTAGCACTAATACATAAAATGTTAATGCTTGCATAAGTAACTTGTAAGGCATGCACTAAGCAAACGCTAAGGCCTACTAGGTCCTTACTAAGGTTAGATTGGAAATAAATCCTTTATTGTGCATGAACAAGACATTTGCGAATACGAATAACAAATGTTTGATTTTGCTTTGTACATGCCTTACAAGTTACTTACACAGGGACATTGTCTGTATTAGTGCTAATAGATGTGTCCCTAAAATAAAGTGTTACCAAAAACAATATACATATAGATAGAAAGAGACAGAGGACAGAAATAAAGTAGAGGGCCTCGGAAAATGCAGAAAATAAACTAAAAGGGGAAGGAAAGAAAGGAACGACAAACACAAAAGACAGAGGGAGGTATAGAGGGAGAGAGAAGGACAAGAAGAAAGAGGAGTCCTTGTGATGAATCTGAGGGATGAATAAAAGGGAGACTTGTGCCAATGTGCTCCTTCCACGAGAGAGAGAGAGA
>NC_085864.1:40707093-40709593 GCF_034702125.1 Engraulis encrasicolus | reverse complement strand
CTTACAAACATCTCTGTTTATGTGCAACTTCTCTCCCTTTGAAAGTACGGTCATAGAGAACATCACATCACATCTCACAACGCTCACATCTCACAACGCCCCATTTTGTCTTTCATCCTCTCCCGCCTGAGAGCCTGTGAGTGTGGGAGACCCACTCTCAGGGCCGCTGACAGCCTTGACTGGGGCCCGGGACAAATTAATCTGAAGGTGCAGTACCATCAGTGTGCTGGGGACCCAAGTAAAACGAAGCCAATTGGAGCCAATTTGGATTGGAGCCAATTTTAGTCCCCTAGGGGATTTTTTTTCTCTGCATTTATCCCATTGAAGTACACACACTAGTCCGTAGCAGTGGGCTGCCTGCTGAGCGGCGCCCGGGGAGCAGTGTGGGGGTTAGGTGCCTTGCTCAAGGGCACTTCAGCCGTGGTCCGGTCGGGCATTGAACCGGGAACCTTTGGGTTGCCAACCCAGTGCTCTAACCACTGAGTCACGACTGCCCCCAGTATGCCTTCCCCCTTCCCTGGCCATGGGACTAGTGCCCCCCCCCCCCAGCTTCCCTGTCCATTCTAAGCACCGCTATCCACCACCAGACCATCAATCTCACACACATAGGTTCCTCTACGCAGGGCTGTTGACAGCCTTCGCTGGGCCCAGGACAAAGTAATCTGAAAGGGCCCATCTACCCAATGCATACAATGTAATGGGTACCCAATTCTGGGCCCCCTGTCTCCCTGGTCCCGGGACAACATACCCCTTTGTCCCCCTCCTGTCTGCAGGCCAGCCTCTACGCACAGTAGGCTACATTTAGCAATGTTAATTCAACACGTGCAGAGAGAAGGAGCAACACTGTGAATGAAATTGACGCTTCAAAAATGCTGCTAATTTAGCAATTAGAGAGTTGATTAAAAAAGCCATTGAGTTCGGCCCGTTCTCTTTTTGAGTGTTGAATAAATACTTGAGATTTCCTGTGCACCCATTACTGCCACCTGGCCTGGATGATGAGTGCCTGCAAAGTGATAGCTGACCAAAAGAAGTGAATAGAGAGAGAGAGAGAGAGAGAGAGAGAGAGAGAGAGAGAGAGAGAGAGAGAGAGAGAGAGAGAGAGAGAGAGAGAGAGAGAGATTGAGAGATTGAGAGAGAGAGAAAGAGAGAGAGAGAGAGAGAGAGAGAGAGAGAGAGAGAGAGAGAGAGAGAGAGAGAGAGAGAGAGAGAGAGAGAGAGAGAGAGAGAGAGAGAGATTGAGAGATTGAGAGAGAGAGAGAGAGAGAGAGAGAGAGAGAGAGAGAGAGAGAGAGAGAGAGGTTGAGAGAGAGAGATAGATAGAGAGAGAGAGAATTGAAAACAAGAAGAAAAAGGCACTATGTAGGCGTTACCATTCGGGACGTAGCCCAGAAAAAGCCACGGAAAAGTTCTGCCCTGGGGGGGGATCGAGTGGAATGGGTGAAGGGGTGAACGCAGTATGGGGGAGGGCAGAGTGGTAGAGCGGAGTGGTTTGATCAGCGGTAGTATATCATATTGGATTGTAGCGCTTTAATGCATAATCACAGTTTTCCAGGGGCATTCTTATTATTATTACTTTCTATATTCTAGAGTCTATTCATAAAACATTGGGGGTTATGCCCCCCACTTCTCACCATCTCTACGCTCCCAATGCCCCCCTCCCTCCCCCTCCCCCTCCACCTCCTCAGCTGTGCCCAGGTCTGGAGAGTAAGCCCTTTTCTTCCAATGGAAAGATTCTAATCATCTCTAATATCTCAGCTATATTTCTCTCTTGTGAAGGTGCTTTCTCTCTCTCTCTCTCTCTCTCTCTCTCTCTCTCTCTCTCTCTCTCTCTCTCTCTCTCTCTCTCTAACTTTGCCTCCACCTGCCTCTCTCTCTCTATCTCTCTCTCGCTCTCTCTAACTTTCCCTCCACCCCCCTCTCTCTTTCTCTCCCTCTCTCTCTCTCACCCCACCCCCTACTCTCCTTACCTCTCCTCTCCATTCCTCTCCTTTCCTCTCCTCTCTCCCAGTGCTTGCTCAGGCCGTCGGAATGTCCAAAAAAATTCCAGTGGTGGTGAATCAGTACCGGATGAAAACTAGATATCACGCCACTGCACCGCCCCGCACCACACCCCTCTACTGCTGCTGCTGCACCGCCCCGCACCACACCCCTCTACTGCTGCTGCTGCACCGCCTCCCTCTGCCCCCTCATGCACGCACACACGCACGCAGGCACGCATGCACGCATGCACGCATGCACGCATACACAGATGAAAGGGAGGGGAAGACCAGATGAGAGAGTGAGGGAGAGACAGAGGAAAGACAAGGTGAGAAAGAGGGGAAAGGAAGAGAATAACAGAGAGGACGTGAGAAGTACAGAGAGGAGGGAGAGAGAGAGAGAGAGAGAGAGAGAGAGAGAGAGAGAGAGAGAGAGAGAGAGGCCGACAAGAGATTATATATAAACTTAAAAACTTACCTATATGATCGTAGAACATCAGAACGGGTAACATGGAAAAGAAGAG
>NC_085864.1:40702093-40704593 GCF_034702125.1 Engraulis encrasicolus | reverse complement strand
TTACCATCCCCAATTAATTCTAAACAAAAAAATTTTAGTCAGCCCATGTAAAGATGTGTTAGGCCAGATTCAGAGAGCCTGGCAGAACGGCAGCGAGATGACAGGTCTTTCTGCTTAGTTTGGGCCGGTGTGTTCTACTCTGCCTTTCACACCAACAGCATCGGCGTGCGCGGCCAGTCCTGTTCAAAAGCTAGCTCGCTACTTTGCCATTTATTTGAATTTGACACCGCCGACCGCTGCCGTCCAAAATCCACTCGAGTTCTATTTTCCAAATGCGGAAACGGAACGGAGCCGGTTGGTGTGGAAGGACAGGACAGATCTGTTTCCATGTATTTTCACCACCGCCGGTAAAAAAATTGCTTCCGTCCCACAACGCGCCCCCCGTTCTGGTGTGAATTAGGCCTTAACAGAACATACAGAGTAACACATGGAAGGGCAGAGAAGTTCAGATGTACTCAATAACACATGGACTTGATATGTACCGTCGGTGTACATCACACACATGCATTTTTAAAGCACAAATCTTTCAGAAGTTTTTGCCGAACTGCACCTGCAGTCCATAACAGTTTTGCAGTTCATCCTCGCCACTCTATTGAATTACCGAATTCCATTCCGGCCTGTCACAGCTGTCTGAAATGCCATCTTGCTTTAGGCCTACATCATGCACCATTCACTTTGAACAACCTTCTCCTACCCCCACCACCACCCACACCCCCACCCCCTACACCCGACACCCATCCTTTTGTCTCGGAGCTTTCTCCATCGGGCGGCGGCGGCACATGGATGGAAGCTAGGTGATCTCACGCTGAATCAATCAGTTAAATCAAAAGGCCAGCAACATCAGGGGGAGAGCTCTGAGGAGACGGATATGGTTGTCAGCCAGGGAGAAGAGTCCTCTCACCTCTCTCTCTCTCCGGTGGAACATTCTTCTCCCTTTCTCCCATATAGAGGTGATTACCCGCTCCGTCTCCAGGACTGCTCTTAAAACCATGGCCCCATCAGTCACTCTCCAGCGCAGAGATGGAGTGGAGTGCAGAGAGTCGTTTCTTACTTAGGTAGGGAAGGAGGGAGGGAGGTGGAAGAGATGAGGAATCAAAGGAAGAGGATGGAAAAAATGAGGGTGGGACTCAGAACTATTTGTTCCTTTCTCTGACCTCTCGAACTTTCTTCTTCTTCTTCTTCTTCTTCTTCTTCTTCTTCTTCTTCTTCTTCTTCTTCTTCTTCTTCTTCTTCTTCTTCTTCTTCTTCTTCACTAGGCCAAAAATGTTCCCTTCTCCCACTCCCTCCTCTTCCTCTCCTCGCATCTCTTTATCAAAGAATGCAGCTGCTTTGTATCCCTGAACTGCATTACGTACTGGAACAGGAGTAAAGCCAAGGAGGAGCAGGAGGAGGTGGAGGACAGCTTTGCACCATCACATCAACAAATCGCAGGGCTACATTTTTGTTATGGGTCCAGTTGAACCCAGTTAGTCATTCTGGGATGGACCTCTGGTTTTGGGAGTTTGTACTTCCATTCTAACTGGCCTTAATGCTGAGTAACACAGTTAAAATGGAAGAACAATCACGCAATGGCCTCGAGCTGCAGTATGTTCCATGCTAAGTATTTTTCCTATTACTTGTAGGCCTACAAAGGAGGTTATGATTTTCTGTGTTTTATCTTCCAGTCAGATTGTTTATTTGCTTGTCTACTTAGTCACTGCCTTGAGGTACTTGAGGTACACACACACACACACACACACACACACACACACACACACACACACACACACACACACACACACACACACACACACACACACACACACACACACACTTAGAACATATAGATGGGAAATACCATTAACATAGTCTTAAAAATCCAAAACTGGATGGAGGTCAGCACTCTCCCGGTGCTATTTCTGGTTGCTATTGTCTTATTGGTGCAGGGACCTCATCCAATTAAATCTGCTGCATTGGAAGACCAGATATTGCTGACTACTCATGGCGATGTGGGATCGTATGATGCAGGTTGGGACAAAAGAAGCTTAGCTTCCAGAAAACACAAGATACTTGTACACCTAGGATGAGTACCTTTGAGAATAGAAATTAAGCAATTCTGACTACATATGGTATTTCAAACAGTGATCCGACTTCTAATTTTTTTTTTTTTTTTTTTTTTATTTAACCTTTATTTAACCAGGAAAAATAAACCCGTTGAGATTAAGAACCTCTTTTACAAGGGTGTCCTGGTCAAGTGGCGGCTCAAGTTACAAAATTAAAATTACACAGTTGCATTAAAATAACAAATCAAGTAAAATAACACGTCAATTGAAACAGTTACAGACAATAGACTCTGTCTCAAGTGATCTCATCTTGGAATTAAAATCGTTCAATGGAATCAGATCTGTTAGTTTCAAGTCCTTTTGTAGATTGTTCCATGAGGTAGGGGCTGAAAACACAAATGCCCTCTTCCCCAGTTCTGTGCGGAAGCAAGGGACAGAGAGTAACAAATGGCCTTTAG
>NC_085864.1:40692093-40697093 GCF_034702125.1 Engraulis encrasicolus | reverse complement strand
AACCGTACCAATATTATCATGGCTTGGCCCCCTGCACCAACATACAGTACAATGAGTGTAATGTGGTTATATTTTATGACGTGCCATGAAAATAATCATGATCATAATGAAAAAAATGAGTAAATGGAAGTCACTTATTAGTTAGTCACCCTGGGCTGTGCCGTGACAGTGGCAGTGGCAGTGTGCTGAAAGCCATTTGGCGTCGCCTGCTTGGGTACCAGGCCAGCAGTCTTTGACTGGGAGCAGACAGCACACAGCATGGCTCTGATTAGCTGCCATGCTTGTAGCAGAGCTAATTTGGAACTCATAAAGCACACTGGTAATCACTGGGAGAGAACCGGCAACCGGCCGGGAGAGAAGTGAGGATAAAGGAACTTAGAAGAGAAAGAGGAAGAAGAGAAGATGTTGAGGAAAAAGGAAACACATGTAATAGAGAGAAAAAATAGAGAAAGGAGGATAAAAGAGAGAAGGGACGATTGGATGCAGAGAGAGAGATAAAAGAAGTTCAAGGAAGAGAAGGAAGAAAAGATATTAAGAACAGAGGAACACGTGAAAGAGGAAAAATCTGATGGTGGGCAAGAGAGAGAGGAGTAAGGAATGAAAGCAGATAGAGATGTGGGTACTATAGGTGTGTGCGTGTGCGTGTGCGAGTGTGTATATGTGTGTGTGTGTGTGTGTGTGTGTGTGTGTGTGTGTGTGTGCGCGCGCGTGTGTGCATGCGTGTGTGCGTGCGTGCGTGCGTCATATTAAGTAGAAAGTGGTTTGTGTCCTCATGAGAGACAAGGGAAAGCGAGAGTAGAACACAGGACGAAAAAAAAGATATAGAGCGAGTGAGTTAGAATTAATACGCTTTTGATTTATGACTTCTTTTTCTCCCAGAGACAGGGGCCGTCATACAGTACACCAGTCTTCCCGCCCGCCCCCCGACCCCCACTCCAGTACTCATCCCCTTCTACCACAGAGAACCTCCTCTCTGTCTCCAAACTCAAAGGGAATGCATGCAGAGATGCCAGACAGGGAGGGGATGGGAGATGGGACGAGAGGATATACGCAGGGAGGAGAGGGGAGGGGACGGGAGACGGGATGAGAGGCTACGCAGAGAGGAGAGGAGAGGGGATGGGAGACGGGATGAGAGGATATACGCAGGGAGGAGAGGAGAGGGGATGGGAGATGGGAGATGGGGCGCGAGGATATACGCAGGGAGGAGAGGGGAGGGGATGGGAGACGGGACGAGAGGATATACGCAGGGAGGAGAGGGGAGGGGATGGGAGACAGGATGAGAGGATATACGCAGGGAGGAGAGGAGAGGAGATGGGAGATGGGAGAGCGCGAGGATATACGCAGGGAGGAGAGGGGAGGGGATGGGAGACGGGATGAGAGGATATACGCAGGGAGGAGAGGAGAGGGGATGGGAGATGGGGTGAGAGGAGGAGAGGGGAGGGGATGGGAGATGGGGCGCGAGGATATACGCAGGGAGGAGAGGGGAGGGGATGGGAGATGGGATGAGAGGCTACGCAGAGAGGAGAGGGGAGGGGATGGGAGATGGGGCGAGAGGCTATGAGAGGAGGAGAGGGGAGGGGATGGGAGATGGGATGAGGCTGCGAGAGGAGGAGAGGGGAGGGGATGGGAGATGGGGCGAGAGGAGGAGAGGAGAGGGGATGGGAGACGGGATGAGAGGATATACGCAGGGAGGAGAGGAGAGGGGATGGGAGATGGGGCGAGAGGAGGAGAGGGGAGGAGAGGGGAGGGGATGGGAGACGGGATAAGAGGCTACACAGGGAGGAGAGGGGATGGGATGGGAGATGGTGACGAGAGGCTACACAGGGAGGAGAGGGGAGGGGATGGGAGATGGGGCGAGAGGAGGAGAGGAGAGGGGATGGGAGACGGGATGAGGCAAGATGACAGCAGCCGGAGTCTCATCATGGCGTCCTTCAAAGGAAGCACTCAAGCACAAAACATACTACTGACACTCCCTGCAACTAGAGGCCCAGGTATTTCTGCGAGGCTCCGTCTGAATTGTCAAGGCCAGGGCTGTTGACAGCTTTGGCTGGGCCCAGGACAAAGTCATCTGAAAGGTCCCCCAACCCAAAACAGTCAATGTAGTGAGGACCCAATTGTGGGCCCCTCATCTCGTTGGGCCCAGGACAACTGACCCCTTTGTCCCCCCTTGTCAGCTTCCCTGGTCAGGGCAATCTCTAAGACAAACGGCAAAAAGATTCCTGAGCCCCTGAGGAATGTGTGTGTCCATCGGGAAATGTCCTCCATGTCAGAATACCAGTCCAGACCACCAGCAGGCCAGCAGACTTACGCAGCGCAACAGGACTGTAGCCGTTCAGTTGAGGCGGTCTATGTAGTAGCATTGTACTGTATGTGGTTATAACATGTCATGTCATAAACACACACAACATGCCATAAATACATATAGCATTACAGTAACATAACATTGATGAGACATTAATCATGTTTCCATTTTGTGAGCTAGTGTTTTTTGTGGTCCAAACATTGCAATAACCGAACAGATGTCTACTATATCTGCCATCAGTGTCATGTTTAGACAGGGTTCAATTCACACTTTAGACATCTTCTAATAAAGTGTTAGACAGCAGAGTACCCACAGTACAGCACCCAGCACTGCAGTGTTCACAACTATAAAGAAGAGGCGAGGAAAAAAAACACACAAAAAAACGAATGAGTTAAGGAAAAACAGACTCCGAAAAAAAAGAGGTAAACAACGGAGGAGGAGGATGAGGCATCACTCCATCTGCGAATGCTCCAGAAAACAACGTCTACACACGCCTACTCACAGCTGACCTCCGGGTGTTTCTCTTCAGCACCCACACTCTGTTCCTGGCAAAATCTAAACAAACATTACAAAACGATGCCGCAGACTCAATGTGTCGGAGTTGTGCCTGCTTGTATGTATACGTATACAGTGTGCGTAAACGTGCATTACTGCAAAGCCTGTGTGGGCTTCGGTATGTTCATTATGACATGGGCGTCTTTGTTAGTTTGTGTGTGTGTGTGTGTGTGTGTGTGTGTGTGTGTGTGTGTGTGTGTGTGTGTGTGTGTGTGTGTGTGTGTGTGTGTGTGTGTGTGTGTGTGTGTGTGTGTGTGTGTGTGTGTGTGTGTGTGTGTGTGCGTGTGCAAGTGTGCAAGTGTGTGTGAGTTTGCGTACATGCGTGCATGAATGTGTGCGTGCCTGCTTGTGTGCATGTGTGTGTGTGTGTGTGTGTGTGAACGTGCACGCTCGGTGAAGATGATGTGTGCATGCATGTATTCTATGTAGGCATATACTCTATGTATGTAGGCATATAAAGACATATGAAAATCGGAGAAGGGCAGAGTGATCCTGGGTCATGTAATGAAAGGCAGCCTGGGCGTATAGAGAGAGGCAGCTGCCTGCATTCCTTACATGGGTCAATGACGTATAAGGCCTTTGAGAGGTCAATTTTTAAAATACTTCAAATAATAATATATTTGCTGATTTTCTAAACATTTGGAATGTAGTCTACACATGCATGTGTGTGAAATCTTCAAATAATGATATTTTAGTGCTTTTAAACTCAAATGAATAGGGCAACGACCTTAAAAAAGTCATTTGGGGCGACCGTGATTTATCCCAAAATTAATAGATTTCCTTAACATAACTTATATTTTAATAAGTATCAGTGATTAATTGAACTGTTAAAGAATGATATACTCATGTGTCCTTTCATTTATTGCAAAGGATGTTAAATACATTTTATCGATAAGGGCAGTCTCCCCCTCATAAAGCAATTACATATTGTTTTTTACTCATACAATCCATAAAGCTTATTTAAAATATATAGGTATAGTAACCACTTAATCATGTTACACCAATTAATTATATTTCATCCAAAATGGACAGACATGATTTTTTGAATTTCCTACAGAATTCAATATTGTCGGTCGCCCCACATGACAGGTGGTCGCCCCACATGATGAAAAACAGCAGGCAATTAAGAATTTTCAATGATTGTGATAGTTAAAACACATTTAATACATTTTATAAAGAATCAGCATATCCATTTTCATTTCACACACAAACATCATAACATTAACAGTTTCCTTACTATTACTGACAACTCCATTTTGAGTCAGAAGGTGGGGCAAGCGGAACAATACACTGCAAAGCATTACATGGAGCGAGACGTAGATATCATATTAACATTTTCAATACTAATGCATTTAACACTTGGGTATAACATTGGACAGCATTCTCCTTTTTCATTTTTCCTTTTTCATTTCATTTCATTAATCACTGAAACATACAATGTTTGTCCTTTCATTACTATTTCACTTAACAGTTGATCCGCTGCCTGTAGCGAGCAGTCTTTTCTTTGCTTGTTATTGGGGCCATCTAGAAAAAAAGTTATATAGTTAAACATACACGTACTTAAAAAATGAATTAAAAAAGTAGAATGAATGCTTAATATTCACACATTTATCTGATAAAAACACAATAATCAAAAAGAAGTAGGCCTAAGCTTAGTCATCTCTGAAGTAGGATAGAAATTATTGAAATTTAGAAAAGATATGTATTGAAATATAGAAAGCTATTTAAAACAACTAAATGCATATAATACATGAAAACATTTGAATACAGAAACTACAAATACAGGATGTGCGTTTTCTATTATTTAAGCAATTAGTGGTGGTCGCCCCACATGATGCTCGGTCGCCCCAGATGATGTTTTCAAGTATGATCAAATATAACGGGCCAATGCTTAGCTATAGAACCCAAGCAAGCTACTTCTCATCACATATCACTGACAAATTTACATTTAAAATAAAGATTTGAGCATAAAACTAATTATTTACAGTTTTAGGTTGGTCGCCCCACAGTCATCTCTGAAGTAGGATGGAAATTATTTAAATTTTGAAAAAATACATGTTGAAATATAGAAAGTAATTTCAATAACTAAATGCCTATAATTAATTAAAACATTTGCATACAGAAACTACAAATAAAGGATATG
>NC_085864.1:40687093-40689593 GCF_034702125.1 Engraulis encrasicolus | reverse complement strand
AGAGAGAGAGAGAGAGAGAGAGAGAGAGAGAAAGAGAGATGGGGGCAAAGGAGAAGAGGATGGAGGAGAGGAGCTAGCAGGGTCTCCCATGTGTTAACCCTTTCCTGTCTCCA
Organism: Engraulis encrasicolus; assembly: GCF_034702125.1. Lineage (NCBI taxonomy): Eukaryota > Metazoa > Chordata > Actinopteri > Clupeiformes > Engraulidae > Engraulis > Engraulis encrasicolus. Next base: position 40,689,480 of record NC_085864.1, on the reverse strand, counting down.
AAGTTGCAAAGGGAATGCGAAGTGGACTTGCAAAGTGTGTACAGCAGCGTGCAGAGAAAGCATTAGGAAACATAACTGTTCATGACCTATTGATTATCAATTTAACACATGTTACGGCATGTAATGCCACAGTCATGTCAAAACTACAACTGTTAAACATGCGGGTTATAGATTTTTGCTGGCAGTGCGACCGGGATAAACCACAGTGTTCACAATGAATCTCTGTTTAATTTATAGTTTATGGGGGAAAAAAATAATGCAGCACGCTGTGCATTATGTAGTCAACATTTCATTCTTATTCTGACCTTTTACTTCACCTTGGTTGCAAGTGTTAGACACATGCTACAATATCCATAATGTAAATATGTATGACTGTTTAAAGCCATAATCTGCTTATATCTAAGATGAATATCTACTTAGAATCTAGAATGATAGTAGCTACAGCATTTGCAATATGGTTTCAAGTTTCAAAGATTGCCTGACCAAGTGAACACAGAATTCTCTCTATGAGCAGCTATGCCCAAAGCAGGTAGGCAAATATCAAACTTTTTTTATTCATGTTCTGGTGGTTTGTATGTCTACGGTATGCTCAATGTGTTTTTAATAAGCTGACAGGGCAAACATGCTTTATTTGAAACATCATACACTTTTTCAATGTTCGTAATTCACTGTCTTTGTGTGTCAAGGTGTTTCGCCCTGCTATGCAATAGGGGGCTCTGCAGCAGAAGCAGCAATAACCAGACTGCATTGGAACAGCCAGACTGCATTGTACAGTAGGCTACTGTAGATGTGCTGCATGACTTTGCTTGCATCACTTGCATTTTAAAAAGTCTATACTTTTGAGGCAGCAACCGATACATCAGCCAATCAGGCAGTATCACTGCTGACGTAAGCTGTCCTCAAAAAACGCCCTTTGTGTATTGTTTTTTTTCCCACAAGTATGCTGTATAACCTGTATTTGTTGTCTCTATCAGCTGATTATAAGTACGCCGAGGTTTATATTGTGTGTCTGTACATTTCTATGTGTCGACTACAGTATTTGACAGCCCATTTTATTTGATATTCTTACATCATTGTGTATGTACTGTATGGAGGCACTATATAGTAGAGATGTACAGGATCCAAGATCCGGTTCCGGATCCGGCAGGCTAATAGGGTTTTTCACAGGATCCGGATCCGGTTCCAGGATCCAGGATCCGGTAGCCGAGGCTTTTCAGTCAAAATAGTTTGAGCCAACGTGATAAAAAGGGCCCACGTGTGCGAGTAGGCTATGTGTTTCAACCCTTTCGTAGGATCCGGTATCCGGTTCCGGATCCGGCAGGATCTTAAGCAGTGGATCCGGTATCCGGCAGGATCCTAAAAATCAGGATCCGGTGCATCTCTACTATATAGCCTATACTGTATACCCTCTTTGAGCACAATAATTACTGTACTGTAAACACGTACCGTAAACAATGAAATGATTTCTGCTACTGAATTGCCACAAACTCGAGCTATTGCCATTCTTTGATAGACACAACTCTCTCTCTCTCTGTCTCTCTCTGTCTCTCTCTGTCTCTCTCTGTCTCTCTCTCTCTCTCTCTCTTTCTCTCTCTCTCTCTCTCTCTCTCTCCATCAAACATACTGCAGTGAGAACACACTGAAGGTCTTGAAGCGCTCAGGAGACTGTGCAAACAATGTTACTCAGGCGCTCATCTGTACCAGGTGAAGTGTTAATTCCAACAAAAGGAAGGTGAGAAAGAGCAGAGGCACTCTGAGATTTGAGGAAAAATACATGAAAAAGCCTCTAATTTCACACGGCAATTTTGTTTAAAAACACAAATCTCAGAGTGTCTCAGAGTGCTTTTCCCTTCCATTAAAAAAAGCATACTGCAGTATTTCAACACCGCTTTGCTACACCGCTGTGATGCTTGACAGAAGAAAGTGCGAAGAGGCCTTCCATGGAGGTCATATCCAGTTCAGCCCATAGGGACAGCAGTTAGAGACGCTCGTAATGTATTTTGATGGAATGTATTTGTGTTTGGCAAGAGACAAAGAATAACGGTTTCTGGCCCTGTATTTCCATTTGTGTATCTCTAACAAAGTGTACTTTAAATTTGTGTCTGGACAAGAAATTTGTTTTGTGCCTGCGTGCGAGCGTGCGTGCGTGCGTGCGTGCGTGCGTGCGTGTGTGCGTTTCCTTTCTGCTCCAAAATCACAGATGCAACTCAGAAACATGATGGACTATGGGAAGAGGTCTCTCTCTCTCTGTCTCTGTCTCTCTCTCTCTCTCTCTCTCTCTCTCTCTCTCTCTCTCTGTCTCAAATTCAAATTCGAATTCAAATTCAAATTGTGCTTTATTAACATGACTGTAATTATACAATGTTGCGAAAGCATACAAATAACAA
>NC_085864.1:40657093-40659593 GCF_034702125.1 Engraulis encrasicolus | reverse complement strand
TCCCCAGGAGTCGTTTTATATTGCATATCGCATGCCAGTTATTGAACACATTGCATTTTGATTAATATTTCCGAATGTGATCTGCTCCAACCCCGAGAGAGACCCTAGCAATATCCAAAATAAGTTGATTTCCCTCAATGTGCTTAAAAGAGTTTTCGGAGAGATGAGTCTGATGTGCAATAATACCCTCTCAGGATTAGACGCTATCTTATCCAACTGGGCTAAATGTTAACGTCCGATGAAAGCTGATGACTGCTGATGAAGTCCTTTATAAAAACTGTATCCTGTTTTATTTGAATTCATGCTTTTGGGGCAATTAGAGCTGGGTCAATGTGCCATTTTTCATGGCCAAATTCAAACAACAAAACTCACTGCCAACTAAGGAGCAACCATTAAAAAATAATTGTTTGAATTTGTTTTTTTTTTCAAAAGGGGTGGATATAAGGCATGTTGGTAAAGAACTCTTCACCTATTCAAGAAGAAAAAGGAAGAAGGCGACATGGACGCCTGAACTATAATTACGGGGGATCACTTCTGGTGAGTGTCTGCTCTGCTGCCTGAGGCTAAGCAAGAAATAAGTATCCTCCTCAGCTACCGTACCGTAATCCCTTGCCAAAGACATCACAAGCGTCACTGTTGTCATCAGGATGAGACGTATTTTAAGCGGTGTGGAATTAGTAGTATTGTGGGTTTGTGCAGCGCTATATTTTACAGCTTCAGGCTCTTGACAGGGTATGATCATGGTGAATAATGAGGCGATATCATCATCCTAAAAACAATAGCAGTAGCAGACACTGAAACAAACGCAACACAAAAATACCACCACAAATAGCTTTTTATGGTCTCCAAATTGTTTTTTGAAACAATAATTCAGCCAATTGTTTGTGGAAAACAAGACATGATGGAACCAAGTGATAATGGTCTTGTTGTGGCGGCTATTGTGTGTGACTGTTTCATGACTGCCATGAGGCCAGTATTGGGGAGGTCTTGTGAAACTATGGTGTCACTATGTAGTGTCAGAGTGAGAGAGTGGCTCCACACCCTGCTTTTAAGTATAGCCAAGCCAGGCAGCCATGCAGGAGGGTGGGGAGGCGGGCAGGCGGGTGGGTAGAGGCCTCTCTGTGGCCAAGCCTTTGGCAGGATGGTAAATATAGGGAAGAGGCCAACAAAGAGAGAGAGAGAGAGAGGGAGAGAGAGAGAGAAAGAGAGAGAGAGAGAGAGAGAGAGAGAGAGAGAGAGACAGAGAGAGAGAGAGAGAGAGAGAAAGAGAAAGAGAGAGAGAATGAGAGGCAGCAAGAGGGAGCCTGTGAGACCAAAATAGAGAGAGAGAGAGAGAGAGTGCGAAAGTATAGAGAAAGAAAGAAAAAAGGAGCGGAGAAACAGAGTATAAGAAAAATAGAGAGAGAGAGAGAGAGAGAGAGAGAGAGAGAGAGAGAGAGAGAGAGAGAGAGAGAGAGAGAGAGAGAGAGAGAGAGAGATACACAGATAGAGAGAGAGAGATGAACAGAGATAGAGAGAGAGAGAGATAGATAGATAGAGATAAGGGAGTGACAGACAGAAAGAGAGAGAAAGGCCTGGCTGGTTGGCTGGCTGTCCAGCTGGTCTAGTGGTCGGTTGGCTTGGTGACTGGCTCGCAGGCTGCTGTTTGCTCACAGTTGGATCCGGAGCAGAGCTGAACGCCTGACCCCCCAAACGCCCCAAAAAATAGAGCGCTGTTCTCTGCCACACACACACACACACACACACACACACACACACACACACACACACACACACACACACACACACACACACACACACACACACACACACACACACACACACACACACACACACACACACACACACACAGCTCTATGCCCCAAACCATAGCCAGCCCAGCACCAACAGCTACCACCCTGTAAGAACAAAACCCTGCTCTTTCAGCAATGCCCAGCCCAGCCTAGGGCCTAGGGCCAAGGGCTGAACTTGTGTCTTGTGTGTGTGTGTGTGTGTGTGTGTGTGTGTGTGTGTGTGTGTGTGTGTGTGTGTGTGTGTGTGTGTGTGTGTGTGTGTGTGTGTGTGTGTGTGTGTGTGTGTGTGTGTGTGTATATTTGTGTGTGTGTGTGTGTGTGTGTGTGTGCGTGTGTGTGCGTGTGCATGTCCGTGTCCGTGTGTGCGTGTGTGTCTGTGTCTGTGTGTCTACTGCATGTGTGCGTGCCCCCGTGCTCACCAGCATAGTTTTGGAATGAAAAGCAGACATTCTGTGTTTAGGCAGTCAAAAGTGGGCACACATAGTCAAAACAGACCTCCGTCCTGCATGAAGCACTGACAGGCACTACAGGGCATGTGTCGTGCACCAATATACAAGGAGGTGAAGGAAGAGGGCAAAGACCTCAACGTTGCTACCACACAAGCATGCTCACATGCGGTACAGTACATTTACACACACACACATGCACATGCACACGCTCACACACATGCAAGCACGCATTCACACAGACCTCATACGAACACTGAG
>NC_085864.1:40649593-40652093 GCF_034702125.1 Engraulis encrasicolus | reverse complement strand
GATCGGACGGTCACCCCAAGTTAAACTCACTTGCAAGGCTCTCATAGCGGTGCGTCACCTCGCCTGGCTGTGTTTCCCGGTGTTTCCCAATTTACATCAATAACGCAGAGAAACGAGCGAATCACGAAAGCCTTTCTGTGTTTCGTCTCGTCGAAAGAAGGCGTTGGCCACAAAGGTTTATGTCTACCCATTTTTCTAAAAACATGTTGAGTAATTTTTTTCTGCTTGTTTTCAATACAAGTGTAGGTACAATTCCTGCCACTTCTCTACGCAGAGAAAACTCATGACAAAGTTATGAGAATCATGTGACTCAAACTGATGATGATTGAGACGAAGGTCATCAATAATCATTAGTAAAAGAGTTACTTCCCCTCTGATCACCAAATGGCTGGCCCAGGGTCCCTGCCATGTTGTTCTCAGTCCACCTCCTTTCGGAGGCGCTGTGACCAAAGCCCCACCCACAATCACCTGGCCACACGTGAAGTGTTCCCCAGGGACCATTGTTCGTCACTCTAGTTTTGACCGCCGGACGGACGAGACGCATAGAGCAACTTGCGCAATTTTGGACAAAGTATTGTTTGATATTTGGCCGAATAACAAACATAGACTGCTGAGTTCATCTTACACACACTTTGCAAAGAATTCCTCACTTCAAGTCTAAGGTCTTGCCTGGTCATATCTTAAGACTTTCATCCGGACACTGTGAACTAAAGGCGAGTTCACTGCGAGAAATATCCACGCACGCCTCCGTGGAACAAACTTCTTGCATTTGGGATTCAACCGAAGAATCTCGAAGCCGCAACAACAAAGACTTTTGCAGCCCCAAACTCTCGAGGACGAGAGAAACGTGGACTGCAATCCCCATTTCCAGACGGACGTACCGAGCCTTTGGGAACTGGACCCTCCTCTTCATCTCACACAGTAGGCACTGGGCATAGCTTATGTACTGAGATAGATGTGTTTTTGAACTATGACTTGAGTTATTTTTCATGTGCACATGTTTATTTGCATTTCTCCTGCTTCTCTGTCTATCCTTCCTCTTAGCTTAGGTTCTCCTCTGCTAACCCATTCTGTATTGCTGGCTACTAAGCCTAGCGACCCCGCTTGTGGCGTTCGCACGGAATAGTTCAAGTATTGATTTAACCATCAGTATTCTGAGCTCTCCGAGGACCGTCATAGCGCGGCCGCTTCGCTGACTAGTCCAGCAATACGCGCGCTGCGCCCCTTTGTTGTAACGGGCCATAGCCGGCCCTAGGTTAGCAACGCAACGCTAACCATTTGTTTACACAGACACGCATAGCCACCAGAGTTCCATCTCTCTTTCCCTTCTCTCTCTATCTCCCTCTCTCGTTCTTTCACTCTCTCCCTTTCGAAATACTAGACTCTCAGAACCCTCCGAGCATTTCGGTACTCTTTTATACACTGTGAGTGCATAATCTGTAGTAAACCATTCTCTGAATAGCCAACTCTGCTCGGAGCGCTCTGCAAGTTAGCCATTAGCCAAATTGGGCTTGCAGCGCCTACACAAGCACGCTGAAACCCCACTTCCTGTAGTTTTATAACTCGTAATGGCTGCGTAGACGGCAACGTCTCCCACTTGTTATTTCTTTTATTTCGTTTTCTTTCTCTCCCTGTTCTACTTGGACTTGTTATCGTTAATTCCAGAACCATTTGATACATTCGCGCGTCCACTACGGGACTTGAAGCGCCTGAAACCACACGGTTTACTTGCTACATAGCTGCTAGCTATCCCTATTGTTCACGGTTCTGATGCTAACGTTAACCTAGCCGAGAGGACGCCATTGTTGCCCAGCAACAGACACATACATAGTAATCAGCGCGAGTTCCTCCCACTGAGCACTACTCTCTCATTCCCCTTCATTTCTCTCTCTATTACACAAGGAATTGTGTGCATTTATTACAGAAACCCTGACATTGTTGTGGACCCTTTGGGCCCTGCCTAATCGACATTAGGCCTTTGCTAAGCAGCTACTTATCAGTAGCCTTTCCGGTGTCTATGCTTTCTGTAGCCAATGCTAGCTTAGCCAACCACACACACGTGGTAGCCCATAGCAACCAGACCCCTGCTACACACACACACACACACACAAACAGGCTGAAAGCCTGTTCCCCTTTTCTTTCTTTACCCCTCTTTTATTTTCCTTCTTGTTTTATATTATTGTGCCTTATTATTGTTATTATTTCCATTTAACCGACTTTGAATGTAATGCATTTTATTAGATTACCTAGTAGTTAATAAAAGTAAATCATTTGATTGCATTTTGTTGTCCTTGTTACTTTGTACACCCAACCAACCTATTATTAGAACTTTGCCTTCAGATCAACCTTTGTGCTTGTGTACCCCAGCTGATCACAGAGAATAGGCCTTACTGTTCACTGTGAACCGCTGAGTAACCCCAGTACAAAACTTGTTATTAATTCTGTGTTTAGCAATTTATTGTTGAATATTGTGATTGATAATCCAAGGATTTTATGAGAC
>NC_085864.1:40629593-40642093 GCF_034702125.1 Engraulis encrasicolus | reverse complement strand
ACACACACACACAATTCTTGTCATTTCTGATGAGAAAGTCTGTGACCATGGAACTCTGTGTTTACCAGCAATGTTTTGTTAGGTCCTAACCTTTTCAGGCTTTATACGTACAAATGTGGGGATTTTGTGTTCTGGACAAATATAAAATATTTATCTAGAAAAAAATGAATAGCCTTCTTTCAAGGTGCATAACTCTGGAGGCAAGGTTTTTATTTTCGTTCCAGTTCAGACTGTGCTGGAGTTCAATCGATTCCTGTAAACTCAATGAACTCATGGAGGAAGACATGTCTGATGGTCATCAGCCCATATCCTGCTGCTAGCGTAATTGACAAATCTGATTGGGCAGAACAAAAGTGACTGACTGCAATGTCAAGTTTAACATAATGTTGCCATGGTAACATGGCATCAAGATATTTCGAGCTGCATCTGCAAGCAATGCTCCGTAAGCGAGGACATGTCTTCTATAATGCATGCAATTAATGGAAACTTGCCATAGTTGACCTTGCTTCATACAGTATGAATCCATAATAAATCTATTTAGTGATGTGAATATGCTTTTAGTAATGTGAGGTTTTTTTTTCAATGTCCCCAGGAAAATTAAAATAATCTGGACAAAACAAAATAGCATGTTTGGAGGGCTGTGGTGCAAAGATACTGTTGCTAAGGTTATATTAGATCGTCTCTATGTGGTGTTATTCAGGACATGTTGGCTGCTAACGCTGCTAAGTTTACTGCTACTGGGGAGGACAATATAACTAATGGCAAACTGTTTTAAACATCTGTCTTTTTAGTTGTGATCCTCTTGTGAACACTAGGCCTAGCAGCAACATTTCACAATATGATTCTGAAGTGATGTCAGTAGGCTGCTAAAGAGCTCAGGGGAGCATAAAGGCAATCCTCTGTTTAACTCGTGGGTGCCAAGTGATTTCATTTTGTGCCTGGATATTAGGCTCTGCTGGCACTCCTATGCTAGCACCACAATGGCACCACTGTGTTACCAACGTAGTGCGCGGCTGCAAGTTTACTGGGATGAAGCTAGAGATTCAAGCCAGAACCATGATTCTCTGGTGGGTAGGTAATTTACATTTTGAAAAATACAGTAGGCCTATGCTGGCTTAGAAACATATGAAGTGTTTCTTGTGAACAAAATTAACTGCCCCATTCAACTAGCTTCACTAGCTAACCTGTAGCTAATTATACAGCATGTTGTCAAGGAGCACTTGTTGACGTTTTTACCACTCAACATAGCCTAGTAAACACAAGTTAATTCTCCAGTACTGGGTGACTGCATATAGTATATGGTGATTGTTTTTGGTGCATGCATGTGATAAAAGGACAGTTTTTCTAATTTGTGCTACAAGATACGTTCCACACGCTACTTGTATGGACTGACTTGCATGTGGAAGTTATTATTGAGTCAGACTCTACCTCAGGGGTACTCAATTAAAAGTCCCCGAGGGCCAGTTTTTCAAAATTCCTCCCAATGAAGGGCCGGGCCGGGCCGAAATGACCCCCCCCCCCCAAAAAAAATAAATAAATAAATAAATAAAATAAAATAAAATAAAACATGATAAGTCCTTTGTAAGCACAATACACACGCACTCACACCCACAGCAGATATTTAGTTTCTAGTGACAGGATGGGAGAACATTTCTCTCATAAAGGGCCTGCATTGTGGGGTGAGGTGCCTGCCTTGCTCTCATTGCCACCCACCCTTCAGTATTTTTTTAAATGACATAAGATTATCTGTTAGCCTATATTTGCAGACTACGTTCATAAAGATTTATTTCTTAGTGAGAAAACCAATAAGCCTGAAGATAACACTTTTCAAACACATGTTGCTTATTATGACTTTGTTTATGCAGCTCTCACATGCATAATGAGAATCAGAGGCAATAATGGACCCAACAAAGAGGACACATAGATAGGAGAACACCAGGTTTTGTCAACAAGAAAATGGCACATTTGATGCCATGTTGATTAAATGCAAAAGCCAATAATAAATTGTCAAGTTGTTCATAACTTTGTTTGCAGTCTTATGAGGGTCTTTGCATTCCAAACGAACTATTTGGGGACTGTTTAAAAGTGTGAAAAGTTTATTAAGCAATTCGTTTTTAATAGGCTACCAATAGTTAGCTGCCAGCAGAGTTCAAACACAGTTTGCCTTCATTTGTGTTAGCAACTAGCTACAGCTACTGCTAAACCAATTCGAAGTCCTAACACACTGTTTGCAATCAAATGTGGACCATTACTTTATAGAGAACTTTGTGAATAATTTATTTACAGGCGCTGATACAGTCCTTCCCTTGTAGTCTACCTCACAACCTCTAATGCCAGCGTCGTAGGTGCTTTTGTCCAGAGCCTGCAGTGACTGACACAAAGAGGGAGAAACCACAGCCCTTAGAAACTGCCTGAGGGGGCGGGGCACGGCACGCTTCTTCATTGCGTCTGTGGCGCGATTTCAAAATAAGAGCCGACAGCGCGATCGGACCAAAAAAAAAATTTTTTTTAAATTTTTTTTTTTTAATTTTTCAAAATTATCCGAGAGCCAAAAATAGATGCCCCGCGAGCCACAAATGGCTCGCGAGCCGCTATTTGAGTATGGGGGTTCTACATTGTTGTGTCAAAAGGTGTGTACTAATGTTTGCTAACTTGGGGTGAGATTAAGAGCATGTTGAGACACTAAAAAACTGTTTAAACTCCAGTCTCTTGCATTAGCTGTCAGCGCTAACTCTTTCTTCAAGGGCGCCTACAGTTGGACCACAATTTCTCAGGCCTTCAGTCGGCAACTGGCAAGTATTGGTTAACTTGAACAATAGAACAGCATGTTGAAAATGTCCAAATTGTCCTTTAACTGTGTCAAAGTGAGATTGGCAAACACATCCCATTAGTTCAGACGTTGCAAAACAATACACAATCTGACAGCAGAACCCTTGACAGGTGCTTTGGGGGGAGTGAGGTTTGAGAGAAATCCATCTACTACTAACAGTGTTACTTTAACACTTTCAGAGTTGAACTTAACACCCAAAGTGTTGATCGCACTGTATAGGTGTTGAACTCACAATGATCCATCTACTACTACTCTGGGCTTTTGTCTTTCCCGGCTCCATTTGCGTCACCTGCCTGTCGCTGGTGTTAGGGTTCCCCTGATGGATAGCCTCCGCGGGGTCATATCTCACAGCCGCTCCTGCTGTGTGTTGACTAAGGGGGGGCTGATGGCAAAAAATATAACAATCCCTTTTCAGGAATGTGTTACACGGGACATGATATGGTTATAAATTATCTCATGTTTGAAGTAGCCTATCACGTTTCTAAGTAATATATTTATTTAATTTTTTTTTTTTGTAAATAAAATAACTAAATCTGTGTGTGTGTGTGGGGGGGGGGTGGATGCAAATGTCTTACTTACGAGTCTTACTTGCTAAAAAAAAATTGGATGGAAATATTAAAAAAGAAAAAGAACACTGGTTAATTATTGATGATGTTTTGGAGCTTTGTTTTGTTTTGTTGTTTTGTGTGCTGGTGAGTCAGTGTGCGTGTGTGTGTGTGTGTGTGTGTGTTAGACTGACACTGACACTGACACACACACACACACACACACACACACACACACACACACACACACACACACACACACACACACACACACACACACACACACACACACACACACACACACCACACACACACACACACACACACACACACACACACACACACACACACACACACACACACACACACACACACACACACACACACGCTTTTGCCTGCAGGGGCTCCTGCCTCACCTGCACACACAGCCTCTGATCATTTCTCAAAAGCCATTAGTCCATGCAGAGATGCTGCAAGGCACGGCGCAAAGAAACACACGCGCACACGCACACGCACATNCGCACACACACACACACACACTAACACGCACGCACGCACGCACACACACACACACACACACCACACACACACACACACACACACACACACACACACACACACACACACACACACACACATACGTGCACACACACACACACACACACACACACACACAGACACACACACACAGACACACACACACACACACCACTCTAGTACACAGCAGCACACAAACATATACTCATACAAGGTAATACAGTACACATGCGCGCAGAGAGAGAGAGAGAGAGAGAGAGAGAGAGAGAGAGAGAGAGTGTGTGAGAGGGAGGGAGAGAGAGAGAGAGAGAGAGAGAGAGAGAGAGAGAGAGAGAGAGAGAGAGAGAGAGAGAGAGAGAGAGAGAGAGAGAGAGAGAGAGAGAGAGAGCGATGCACAAGTGCCCGTATTTCTCTCACACCTTTTTTAATAGCAGGCCAAAACCTGCATGAGAATGTCAGGAATGTCATTTTCATAAAGTTAAGGCCAAATTCCTGCAAAAGTCTGTGGAACATCAACATGACTTTTCACCCGATCACACCCTTGCTCCCACAAAGCAAACATACTGCACCACAAGCCTTCTTGCTTAGGAGACTTCTGCTTCTGTGTTTGCACACATCTATTGTAGAAAAGCAACACTCTCGACTACAATCCTTGTTTTGCTAATGTATTTCAATTCCCACCTCACTGAGGCCAGGTGCAGGACAAAGGCGTATCTACAGTATCAACAGAGAGAGTACCGTAGAAGTTCGCACACTGCGACGACCATGATCAAAGTTGCAGTGTCTAGACTTCTACTCTCTCTGTTCTACTCTCTCTGTTAGTGTATTACAAACAGACAGACGTTTCAGCCAAAGCCATCTTCAGCTCGAACTCGCATACCATGTCATTAAAAAAAAACAATTTGAAGTTGATCACACTTCTTTCTCTTAAAAAAACCCCCATCCCCATCCCTTTCCTCTGAAAGTAGCCCAAAATGTATATGATGGGCCAAGTATAAGTTCGGCTATGCAGCTGCAGGATTGAAGATCCGACACACGCCCTTGTTTACTGTCAGCTGCTGAGCTAATGACTGGCTGGAAGTGCACACAGGACGCCGGGACGGGACGGTCGGGACGGAGCCAGGAATCCAGTAAGTGGCCCTGCATTAGGACAGGAGACAGACAGACAGACAAACGGATGCAATGCACCATCATCATTGCGGAGCAAAGGGCTGGGGATGGGGATGGGACTGGGGCTGGGATGGAGGGAGGCGACTCACTGTCATGGATACCAGATCCCTTTTCCCCTGCAGTGTGCAGAGGTCACAAAGACTTCCTGTGCCCGAGACTCGCTGTCCCCATGGGCACTGGGCACACTTTTTTTTTTTTTGGCAGAGGATTTTTTTATCGGAAATCACAAGCCACTAAGGAAGGGCAGACTTAAAAAAGTAATAGTGATAGAATAGAATAGAATAGAATAGAATAGAATAGAATAGAATAGAATAGAATAGAATATTCTGATTGGACATGCAAGAGTATCTTGCTGTCACATGACTAGAGCCACTGCGTAAGATGAGACATGCTGTGACATTGCTGTTTGTCAGCCTATGTTGTGCATGGGGAGGGTAGGTAAAGTGCATGCGGTGCAGTTGGGGGATGGGTGTCTGATGAAGGACAGGGATAGAGGAGGACAGAGCAATATGGTTAGTTAAGAGATAGGATAAGGTAGGGTAGGATAGGGTAGGGTAGGGTATGGTATGGTATGGTATGGTATGGTATGGTATGGTGTGGTATGGTGTGGTGTGGTGTGGTGTGGTATGGTATTGTGTGGTATGGTGTGGTATTTTGTGATATGGTGTGTATGGTATGGTGTGGTGTGGTGTGTTTTGGTGTGGTGTTTTGTGGTGTGGCGTGGCGTGGCTATGGTATGGTGTGGCTATGGTTTGGTGTGGTGTGGCTATGGTATGGTGTGGCTATGGTTTGGTGTGGTGTGGCTATGGTATGGTGTGGTGTGGTGTGGTGTGGTGTGGTGTGGTGTGGTGTGGTGTGGTGTGGTGTGGTGTGGTGTGGTGTGGTGTGGTATGGTATGGTGTGGTGTGGTGTGGTGTGGTGTGGTATGGTAAGGTTGGTTTGTGATCATAGTACGGCCAGAGATTCTTTAAGTATATAGAGATATGCCAATGTAATAGGTTTCTATGGGCACCTAACATGACCAGGTTCTGGTCTGCCTAAAGGGGTGTGTCATAATACTCCTGGCATTGAGTAGAACAGTCCTTAGGTCTGCCCAAAGGGGGATTTCTCCCCCTCCCCTTTGCAATAATAGAACGCGCAAACAATGGGCCAATGGAACCTCTCTCTCTCTACTCTCTCTGGTATGGCCCTTGGAGTACTTTGAAGTGGCCCCTCGAGTGAAAAGGATTCCACAGCCCTGCGGTAGGGTGTGGTAGGGCAGGATAGGATGCGATAGAACGAGAAGGATAATAAAGAATGGATTGCATAGGATGGTAGCGCAGCTAGGATACAGCAAGACCTGCAGACTTGTCACTAGGTACTTTCTTGCAAAAACCAAGTTATATTAGTCCAGTCCCCATGGAGTCTGTTTGACGACAACAAAACAGAGAGCAAATATGGTGATGAATAACTCTTAATAATTCATCCACTAGCCAGGAATAATAATTTGCCGCACAACTGTTGCGTAAGTAAATATGAAAACATAATTTCCTCAGCTATAAAAATAGCCATACAGGCAGAGGAGAGTGCATGAAGTATTTTTCTTTCTTTTTTCTGGTTAACAAGCAATTGATTGAAGTGTTTACGAATGATTTTTCAACAGCTGCATTTTTGGCCACTGTTAAAAATTGATAGCTGTGTATTTTCGAGAAGTTATAAAAAACGATACAGTCGCACCAACAGCTAAACTTAATGGTTTTGCGAACAAACACAGACAGATGACGCAGTCTCGGAGTGGTAGGGGAAAGGAGGGAGGGGGGTGGTGGGAAATACGTCAGCATGGTGGCATTAAAAAAAAGTGAAAAATTACACTGAAATCAATAAATATAGGAATAAATGGCTCATCAATAAGCATACGAGAGCTGGTGAATAATGAATGAGAATGATTCGGCATAGCCTGGGGGAGGCATGCGAGACATTATCGAGCTCAAGCGCTCTCCCGCCCACTCCACACATAATGAGGCCGGAGGGAGAAGACGTTGGAACTTAGAGCAGAGGCCATGTAGGCATGGACACGTGTGCTTGTCAGTTTTGTTCCGACAAAAACACACACACGTAAGCATACACATCAAATACACACTCACACGCGCGCGTACACACACACACACACACACACACACACACACACACACACACACACACACACACACACACACACACACACACACACACACACACACACACACACACACACACACACACACACACACACACACACACACACACACACACACACACACACACAGCCACACACACACAGCTACACACACATTCATATATAAACCCAGCACATTTATAAAAGCAACGTTATACGAACACACAGATTTGCAGTGTCTACACTGGCAATCACCCAGACACACTAGTAAGGATATTTAGTAAGCCGCCTGCAGAGACATGCACACCCCTCAGACCAAACGGCCTACAGTACAGCCTGCCGTCTCAATCTCCATTCCTCCAGACACACACACACACACACACACACACACACACACACATGCTCACGCGCACACACGCACACACGCACACACGCACGCACACACACACACACACACACACACACACACACACACACACACACACACACACACACACACACACACACACACACACACACACACACACACACACACACACACACACACACACACACACACACACACACACACACACACACACACACACACACACACACACACACACACGCACACACAAGTGCACACACAAACTCACAACACTCTCGGATGTCTCCATCTTGACTGCTTTGTCACCTGCTATCTGATAATGTGTAAATCCCCAGGCTGAGACGAGGAGCTCTTACTGACGGTGCTCTCTAGACCCTTCTCTTCTCAGTTTGGGTTGCACCCAGGGTTGCCAGATGGGGCTGATGATTTCCAGTCCAAAAAATGCTCGAAACCCACCTAGAGGCACAAAATCCTGCCCAATTCTATTGGTTTCTATGGCGAAAATTGGCCAGGTTTTTTCTGCTAAATGCCATTTTTACACGCACATGGCCATCCTAAGCAGCCCAATTGGGCGGGAAACAGCCCAATCTGGCAACACTGGTTGCACCCTGCACTGCTGACCTCCCCTCCCCTTGCCCCTGGACTGCCGTCCTCGCCTCCCCAAACCACTCAGTTTAGGTTGCACGCTGCACCACGCCTCCCCTCCCCTCTTGATGTGTTGCACCCTGCACCCTGCACCCTGCACCGTCGACCTCCCCTGCTTCCCTCCTCTCCCCTACACCTCCCCTCTTGGATTTAGTGCCACTGCCACCTTATTCCTCACTAACAGACTGTTTGTTTGTTTGTGTGTGTGTGTGTGTGTGTGTGTGTGTGTGTGTGTGTGTGTGTGTGTGTGTGTGTGTGTGTGTGTGTTTGTGTGTGTGTGTGTGTGTGTGTGTGTGTGTGTGTGTGTGTGTGTGTGTGTGTGTGAGAGAGAGAGAGAGCCTACAGAGCGGTACAAATGCCCCCCCACTGTCCTTATTTGACATGCCTGTATGAGGGTTAAACATACAATGCTCTCTCAACCTAGATACATTAAGTTTGCATTCATTAGCAATAGACATCCATGCCTATAGAGCTCTTCAGCGTTGACGTCAACTTGTATGCAGCGTTTGGACTACCGGTTCCATGGCGATTTTTTACATTGCAAAACGCCATAGAGATTCAGGTTTGGCAAAAATATAAGTTGCATGCCAACAACGAACATTAGCGTGTCCCCGCATCCCTTTCTCATTAGTGGAACGGATCGTATCATCATGTTGGTGTATTCACATGTTAAATCATGACGATTATAATTCAATATTGCTAACCCCTTTCTGATCATTAAAACTTCCGAACTACATACTTTCCTTTGGTTGCCATGGGTACAACCTTCCGCACGTACATGACGTTAGATACAGGCGCCGCTTCTGTAGTCGCCAAAAGTTTCCGGGTTTAGCATATGGACGCAACATCGTATTTATGTCGAAGTTTGACACAAAATGATCAACCATGTCATACCTACAGCCTATTTTTAACACCCTCGACAGTTTGCGGGGGTTCGCTAAGCGCGTGCTTGCACTCGGAGCTTATTTGAAACTAGCCCCTATTCATTCCCTATGGAGGCCGGAAGCCGATATGAACCAGGAAGTCCTTAAATGCTAACATGAAAGACTACAATCTACTACATGCTTCCGCGTCACTGAAGAACTCTATTATACAGTTGAATAGCACTCCAGGTTAAAAGAATGAGCTTTCTCATTATTTTCCCATACCGACCGTAGTTGCTGTAGTGACCTTTTACAGTGCACAGTAGATCTTGCAGTGTTAATTCGGAGAGTAGGGTCAACACGACGTGTGTTAAATCTGACTCTGTAAGTGTTGGACTAACACTGCAGACTGTGCTGTGCACTGATACTATCCTCCTTCCCCCGGTGAACTCCCCTGTACCTGCGCAAGCTACGTACTGTATACTATGCTATAGCGAACTCCACCTCCGTGCTATCCAAGACCCCTGCTATCCAGTTTTATAGTAGCGCCTATATACAGTTGCATGTACACTGTACAGCATCAGTGTGTATAAATAGCACTCTATAACGCTACGGAACGACTCGTCACCGATAGGTCCTGGCTAACACATAGGTATCAGGAAAACAAGTCAACAAGAGCAAATAGACCGAAACAAACGATGCTGTCGACTGCAGGAGAAGGAGGCCATTTGCGTCTTGTTCAGTGTTACAGAGGCATTGGATTGAGTCGCGGTCAGGGTGACCACACGCTCATCATATCACATGCGCTGCCTTTAGAAAGCGTGAAGTCAGCCAGTTCCCAGAATTCAGCAAAGGAGGGGAGATAGGGAGGGGAGAGAGGGAAGGGAGAGGAAGGGCGAGGGAGGGAAAGGGGTGCATGGGTAGGGAGGGAGGAGAGAGAGGGAGGGAAGGGAGAGGGAGGGGAGAAGGAGGGAGGGAGGGGAGAGAGGGAGGGAGGAGGAGGGAGGGAAAGGGGTGCATGGGTAGGGAGGGAGGGAGGTGGTGCATGGTGAGTCGAGAGAGGGGTACATGGTGAGAGGTGAGGAGGAATGGTAGGGGGGGGGCTGACATGGAGAGAGAGGGAGAAAGGGATGAGAGGAGAGTGGGCATGATGAGAGGTGAGGAGGAATGGGGGTGTTTGGGAGATGGAGACGGAGGAAGGGGGCACGGGGAGAAAGTGATCAAGGGGGCATGGAATGGGACTGGAATGGGGCATGGGGAGAGAGGAAGGGGGCATGGAAGGGGAGTGACCTGGCATGGTGAGCCAAGACATGGCATGTTGAGGGGAGAGGGGACATTGAGGGAGGGGAGAGGGGGCATTGAGGGAGGGGGGAAAGGCATGGGAGTGGGGGCGGTGGACTGGCATGAGTAAACACGCTGCAAGCTGCCGGCCATGGAAACATGACACTGGCAGCAGCACCACTGCCGTCATCGCGCACACAACCTTGCCCTCTCTCTCTCTCTCTCTCTCTTCCTCTCTCTCTCTCTCTCTCTCTCTCTCTCTCTCTCTCTCTCTCTCTCTCTCTGTCTCCCCCCCATCACCCCTCTCTCTCCCTCCTTCCAACTCTGCCTTGCCTCAGTAGACCCTAGCAAATTTGTCTCTCTCTCTCTGTGTGTGTGTGTGTGTGTGTGTGTGTGTGTGTGTGTGTGTGTGTGTGTGTGTGTGTGTGTGTGTGTGTGTGTGTGTGTGTGTGTGTGTGTGTGTGTGTGTGTGTGTGTGTGTGTGTGTGTGTGTGTGTGTGTGTGTGTGTGTGTGTGTGTGTGTGTGCTTTTTGGGGGGTGGCTGAACAGCACATTTCCCATCATGTTAAAATTGTCAGGGAACTAGCAATCAAGTATTTGACTGCCGACACACACGCACGCACACACACACACACACACACACACACACACACACACACACACACACACACACACACACACACACTAGCGCGCGCACGCACGCACACACATACACACACACACTCGTGTGTATCGATGCAAACACACTCAGACACACATCCACTTGTGTGTCTCACAAGTCAAGAAGCACAGAGAAGGTAGACAGAAAGACATATTTAATTTGGATTAATCAAAATTTAATTTGACACTAAAGCTCCTTTGTTTCGTGATGCCTAAGCGCATTCTTGCCATGCCAATAAATTCTCTTTAATTAGACTGAAATGTGTGGCAAGATAGAGAAGAAATAGATAGACTGAGAGTGTATGTGTGTGGCTAGATGAATTAACAACTGAATTCATGACAGCGACTTTAAAGGGAGAACGAATTACACACATAATCATAGACTGGAAATGTGGAAAACAAAGGAGAAAGAAAGAAAGAAAGAAAGAAAGAAAGAAAGAAAGAAAGAAAGAAAGAAAGAAAGAAAGAAAGAAAGAAAGAAAGAAAGAAAGAAGGAAAGATAGAAAGAAACACAGACAGAACTTAAAAAAATACTGCAACACGTGCTATGCATTTTTTCCCCTCAAATGCCTTGCACTGTGTTGGTGTGTGTCAGCATATGGGAGAGGGTAACAGCGCATGACTGACCTTTGCACCAGAGTGGGTAGCAATGTCCTTCCTAGTGCCGACTAACCAAAATTACCGATGATCAATTCAATAGCCTAGCAACAATAACATATAATACAGATATCGGTATGCTAAATCTGTGGTGGTACCCAGGTAGCAAGAACAGTCGGCCCGATCTTGGCAGAATGTCGGCACTGTCGGCTGAGTGTCGGCTCGGCTGGAACACTGGTTACCGTGACTTAGCCAAACAAAAAAATATTGGTGGTTATGTTTTGACATTTTGCTCACATATAATGGAGCAATCAAAATATGCAATTACTAGTTAGATGGTTGGCACAAGATAGACACAGAGTAGTGGATCGAAATGAAATAGTCCTGCATGAAGAGTGTCAAATTTAACTGTAATGGTAATTGTCATTTTGTATGCAACTTTGAGTCCTACATTTATTTATTTTATCTTTTTGTAGATAAGCTTTGTACAGTTATGTGTATTTATTTCGGTCTAGCTATCCAGCTATTTAGTCATCCACTGTAGTAGATAGATAGATAGATAGATAGATAGATAGATAGATAGATAGATAGATAGATAGATAGATAGATAGATAGATAGATAGATAGATAGATAGATAGATAGATAGATAGATAGATAGATAGATAGATAGATAGATAGATTCCAAAAACTGAAATTGGAGGTCGATCCTATGTTGCTACACTTGCTACACTGTGAGTATGCTAAGTAGCAAAAAAAAAAAAGATTTTTTCTTTCATGGCCTCTGTCTCCAGTGAAGAATATCTACGCCTGAGAACCATCTCCTCATCGGGCCCCAAATTACCACATTCTTCAAAGCGTCACTCTGCTTTA
>NC_085864.1:40622093-40624593 GCF_034702125.1 Engraulis encrasicolus | reverse complement strand
TTAACAAGTTTGAGTCAAGTTCACCATATAACTGGCGGCAGAGTCACGTTTAGTTCTACCTAGGCTACCTACTGCACAGGCTGCGCTACTAGGCCTGCTAGGCCTACTCCTCCTCCCTACACCAAGATGTCTGTTAGAAAGGTGGACACCACATTCAGATCAGACGCGATATGTGTCCAGGATTATACTGTATTTTATAGGCCGTCAAGATACAAGGCCATTCTCAGTGTTTTCTGGTCTTTGAAAGAGGGGACGCTGATAACCCCAAGCCACACGAGCATTTTGGACAAAAATGTTCTTATGGTGAATTTTGAGGTCTGCTTATCAGCGTTCCTTTCACTCCACCACTCGAAAATACAGATCCGATGCTTGCGTTGTAATAGGCTACCGCTTACACAGCAACAATTCACATTATGCATTCAACAAGAGAATATCACCCCACCGGGATGATCCTTCTGGTAGCCTGTGAAATAGATAATGAAGCCAGACGTGGCCGTGATCATGGACAGCTACCACCTCCGGTAGAAAAGACTAGTTCTAGAGTAGACAGAAAATAGGCACGACATGGTGCGTCATTTGAGGACACTCCTCCTGAGAACCATCAACTATCCCACTCATCCACATCATACCACTGCGGACCCAAACTCAACCTAAATAGGCTAAACAATAGTATTATACAATGACGCTGAAATATTCCACAGTCGTTCATCTCGAGGATGGACATTTCAAAGAATGTCAGACGAGCCGAACCTCAAAGCGTGTATTATACAGCGTTTGATTATTATCATTTTAAACTGTCTCGTTAGGATAGCAAGCAACGTTATCACTTGGGCATACTGGGACTGGCAAAGTGAACACACAGCCGCAAACCAAACCAAAATCCAGGAACCCACAACCCCTAGTTCGTTCTGTTGCCAAAATCACTCGTGATTCTTTGAGACATGTAGCCATTACTATGTCATTCAAAACATTCTCACTAGTTGCAGGTTAAGATTACGCCTGAAATGCATATGTGAAACATAGCTACTGTAAAACCAATGCAACCGAACTATTTTTCAAACAACTCTTCCTTCATCTTGACAAAATCAAATAAAACTTAGACCCAAGTCAACGCCACGGCGGGCAAATGTAATAATCAAATTTCCTTGAAATGCTGTCTTGATTACAGGGCTTCTCGCAATAATATTCTCACGGTTTGACATATCCAACCCAGCTAGCAAACTGCTAACGTTGTTTTGATTGTTGCCTCCCATTCCACATAGCCAGTCTTTTCGGTTTGTAACCACTCACTGTGAAATAATCAAATAATATTCTGTCCAATCTCCTGAATCAATTTCCTCAGCTCTGGTGTCGGTCGTCCATTCTTTATCACGTCTTGTTTCCCTTGGAAATCCAACTTTGAGAATGATCTTAGTTTCGTTATGAAAATCCACTTCCATGGTAGCAGTCAACGTGAACAAGCTAGCCAACACTAATGACTGACTGCTATGACGTCACTGACAAAGCTAGACTCAACGGCAGAATGAGGGTGAGGCCAATGTGTTGCTCGCCGCACTACTCTATTTTTCAATGGGGTTATGCCAAAGCGCTCAGAGTAAGGAAATGTAGAAAATAGTGAAAACAAATATCAGGAAAATGAGGGCACACCATACATATTTCTATTAAGTGTATAAAATCATTTAATACAATATTACGAATTGCATACACAGAACGAGCAAAATGGCGCATGCGCTGAAGCTTGTTACTGAGGGATTGCGCAATCTGCGGTGAGGCCAACTCGGGAGTTGGCCCAAATTCAGTGTATTCGGAGCAGGAGGTGGGAAAATAGTGCGGTTTTGGCCACAAAAATGATTGAAAATGATTGAAACTGTTTAAATACTGCAAAAATGGTAGTTATGGTAAATATGCTCGAAAACAGTAGTTATTATTGTTACTATTATTCACATTTACTGCATCTCATCATTCTCATGAAGTCTAGAAGAGACAGGTGAGGCACAGCCTCCCCTGCCGTATTGGAGTGCACGTGCCTGGTGCACTCCAATACGGCAGGGGAGGCACGGCCTCACCAGCTCCAGATGATTATGATGAGATGCAGTAAATGTGAATAATAGTTACAATAACAGCTATTGTTGTCTAGCATCTGCACCATAACTACCATTTGAGTAGTGTTTAAACTGTTTCACTCGTTCTCAATCATTTTTGTGGCCAAAATCGTAATATTTGCCCATTTCATGTCAAATTCCTCCGAATACGCCGAATTTGGGGCAACTCTGAATTTGCCTCACCCCCGGATTGCGCAATACCTCGTTAACAAGCTTCAGCGCATGCGCCATTTTGCTCGTTCTGTGAATGCAACCTGGTAATATTGTATTAAACGTTTTTATACACTTAATAGAAGTATGTATGGTGTGCCCTCATTTCCTGATAATTTTTTACTATTTCCTACGTGTGATTATCATTTCTTTACTCTGAACGCTTTGGCATAACGCCCACTGCAAGA
>NC_085864.1:40614593-40617093 GCF_034702125.1 Engraulis encrasicolus | reverse complement strand
TGAGGGTCTACTGGGCATGGGGACGCAGAGGGGCTGGTAGTGGTCAGAGTCAGGGTCCTAAATAACATGAGGGATAGGGGGATTATGATAGCCAGGCCGTGCCCTCCTAGTGCAACACCTTCAGTGCACGGTACAAATATCAATTTTGAGCTCCCGAAAAATCAAAAACACCCACTTTGTCGGTAAGCAAACAGCCATTAGCAAACCAAGGGAGGTGGGTCAACCATGCCATTTGGGAAATGTTAATTGTTATGCTCTTGCTCAGACCAAGTTGGAGATTTGAAAATCGATGATAATCAGGCTAGGATTATGACCCAATCCAACAAATACCCCCCTCCATAATATAATTCCTTCCTTATTAAGCTACATAGGTCTACTATATTATTTGTCTTGCTCTTGACCCCCCCGCCCCCACCAGTGTTAAACCCATAGTTACATCTCATGTCTCCGTAGCCATATATCCTCCATAGACCCTTGCTGTGACCTGCAGGCCAAGTAGATGTGACCTCAGTGTCCCCGTAGTCATATATCCTTCATAGAGCCAGGCTCCGTCATCACTGCACCCTCCTGACCTCAGCAGCCTTCTCCCTGAGCTCAGCTCAGCTCCTGCATATTTCCCCAGGCCTCAGCAGTACACAAGCCTCTCTATCTCTCGCTAACACACACACATACATGCACACACGCACGCACGCACGCACGCACGCATGCACGCACGCAGATACACACACACACGCACGCATGCATTGCACGCTAGCTTATGCACATAAATGTGCACGCACACACAAACACATAGGCACAAACTTATGCACACACTATGCACACACTATACACACACACACACACACACACACACACGCACACACACACACACACACACACACACACACACACACACACACACACACACACACACACACACACACACACACACACACACACACATACACACACACACACACACACACACACACACACACACACACACACACACACACACACACACACACACACACACACACACACACACACACACACACACACACACACACATACAGAGCGCTGACACCTTCAAGTCATGGGAGTCACATCAGCTCAGCTGAAGGGGCCGCAAGAAGGTGTCAAAGTAAAGTGATACTATGTGACTTACTACCACTGAGTTGGTTTTCTTTTCACTTACAGAGCTCGCCCTGTGATCCAGGCTTAAATGTTCATCATGCTGCAGACTCGCGATGGGTTGTAACTTAGATGTCATGACTCAATGCACAGCCTGAGGACAGCTGTGTGATTCATATGTGAAATATGTTGAAAATCAATAAATACAATAAAAAAGCGTGCTAAAATGTGGTAATGTGAAGATGACATGGGTCATTGTTAAATATCAAATAAGACATGCAGTGTGTGTGTGTAGTATTGAATGTTTCTATAAATATAACTTGGATAGCTGTGGTAGCCTAATGGTTTAGTGTTGAAGTCAGAGGGTCGCAGGTTCAAATTCCGTATAGAAGGAATAGTGTGCAAGAGTCAATAACTACAGTTTTTTTCAATTGCTAACAAGCGCTTACCCATACTTTTTCTAAACTCTTAACACAGACTACCACCTACCAAGCACAATTGGCCAAACAGTTCATTTTCTTCTCAAAAGCACACACTGTTAAGTATACACAAAGAAATGCATTCATTGACTGCTAATTGTGTGAAAAAGGCATGTAATGTGTCAACTGTATGGCAATGGAAAGCCCTTGGTGTGCTAACTGTATGAAGAGTTTTGCAAATGTCGCTGAGGTTTGGACAAAAGCTTGTTAGCAATTGAAAAAAACTGTAATGCCCTCCCGCATCATGATCTGTAGCTGCAGTGGCCTTGAGCGAGGCATCTAACCCTTACATTGCTCCAGGCACTGTATACCTTACACCTAAAATAATTCCACCAGATTGCATTGACTAGACCATGAGCATCAGCTAAAATGTAATATATCAAATACCGAACACACACTTATGTTGCATTATTAATCATTGAGCTTTTCCACTGCAGTGTTAAATAGTGCACATCACTGCTGCAGAAGTGCGTTAATAGGTCTGCCAAAAGGTGCACCCCCAACCTGGACTGGTGACCTTGCGTAGAGGGCAATTCCTGGTGGGCCGACTGTCTTGAGGGGGCTGATGCCTTTTTTTTTGGTACTCTCTTAGAGACTGGCAATCGCCATTACATGCTGAGGAGGGGCTCGGCCTGAAACATTCGTAGGCAAATAAACAAAGAAAAATCTGAAGAGTGCTGTCCTTCGCTTCACGCATTCATCTATGTTTTATGTGGGATTCAGCACCCAGGTAAAAACTGTTTTAATCATTAGGCGATAGGTGTGAGCGCGTCTCCTCCACTTTAACCCATTGATGCCTGATGTTGCGTTGTGCAACATTGGCCCTAGCGCCTGGAGCTGCATTGCGCAACTTTCAGGCTCATGAGATTTGAGACAACTTTATTAAAAATCTCTGTTTGTTTGAGATG
>NC_085864.1:40599593-40604593 GCF_034702125.1 Engraulis encrasicolus | reverse complement strand
AGAACCCAACGCAGTCAGGCAATTTCTTCAAACTACCCAGAATGCAACGCTCCAGCTTTTCAAATTGCAGGAAGGCGCGAGGAGTAAACAGACTAGTTCGCCTGCAAGGTAAGGACATCTCTTCCAATAAATCCTCAAACATGCTCTAATGTGTAATGTGTTAATATCACAAGCTTATTTTGCTGCTGCACATGATATGTTCAAAGGTTGATGTTATTGATTTGCCAACATTGTTGGGTAGTCGGGCAACATGCTGGATGTAGCTTTACTAGCATGTTCTGGGCAGAAACACGGTGTCCACCTTCTTCTTGCAAAGTGTAGGACGATAAGTTAAACAATATTTTAGGTTGTTTTTTTTGCTTATAGCCGCCGAGCTGGTGTTTAATGCCCTGTATTTCATGTCAAACGTGTCGACTGTCACTGTGCATTGTTTGCTAGCGAGCTAATTTATTGGATGCCTGCCACCAATTCCCTTTGAATTCAGAGGGAAATGATAGCCTAACTCTGAAGCAAAAAGCTTGGTGTGCCATTCCTCCGGTGAATTTATGTCATATCATCTCGGCAGGGCATTTGTTTACTAGGCAAAGCGTAACAAATTGTGATTTGAAGGAGAGATTCACACTAGAGTGTGGCTGGACGAAAGCGAGAAGACTGGGGTCTTTCTGTTTAATTTCGGCCGCCGGTGTCAGCCTTTCACAACGACAGCATTTGGTGTGCGCGACCAGTCCTGTTCAAAATCCCCTCTAGCTAGAGGTAGAGCTCTAGACTCTGGCCGAGACCAGGCAGAAAGACGTCTCGCTGCCGTTCTGCCACGCTCTTGTGTGAATCTGGCCCAAGGAAAAGAAAATCCTAATTACAACTGGTCTACATTGCGTCCTACTATATCATTATGCGCGTGCTCCGATGTGTTTGAGTTTATGAGCAAGCCTTTATGCGTTGCTTTGTGGACAGTGAGAGCTTTGAGGCGCATTTAGGGAAATCAGTGGAGTGCGCTTTGAAACGCCGCCATAAAGTTCGTCAGCTTCAATGAGAGCCATGTTAACCCAATCCACAGTCAGACCAAAAACAGTTCTAAGCGGGTTCTGAATACAGACGTGGCGTGTAGTCAATCCGCCTGGCTAATAAACTGCTGTGCTTTTTTGAACGTTGCACACCTGCGTAAACTGTAAGCTGCAATGAATTAGACGCCAAGTTTAAGCTACTTTATTTATGTATGCTCACTTAACCAAGAAGCCTAAATAAGGCAGTGGCCTGTTAATTCAAAATGACTAATTTTAAAACATTGATTACCATAGTGAAACAAAATGTAACTGTAAAAACTGTGTGTAACATTTGATACATATAATCAATTACTGATATTGTTTATTACAGAAATGTACCACGTGATGCAGTAGCCTGTTGATGCTGGCAAAAGATGCAATCTGGAGGATTTCAGGGTACGTTTTACTATGCTTCAATGTTAGGTGAGATGAATGTAATGCAGTGTTTCCCAACCAGGGGTAGGCCTACGTGTACCACTAGGAGTATGTTTTATTTTATGAATAAAAACAAATGTATGGTCATGATCATATTGGGATAGAGGAAGATATGGAACATGAGTGAGGTGGTACTCATAGTATGACAAAAATGCTTAGGGGGTACTCAAGACGAAAAAGGTTGGGAGACACTGATGTAATGCATGCCCAGATCATGTACGCCCAGAGCAAAGTCACAGGCAGTGTGCTTCTCTTGCATTCACAGACTACCCATGTTTTTTTTAAAGAGATATAATGCTTTGCATATCTATTTGTGTAGAGTTAATCACCAAGACAATTTCCAGAAGTTGTATCCAGGTGTCAATTGTGTCCTTGTTCTGGTGTTGTTATTTTCAAACAGAGATGGCTCTTGCTCACTGGCAGTGACTTGGGTCATACGAGACAGCATCAGAGCTCGGGTGACATCTCTCGCTCGGGTGAAATCTCTCCTGGAAGATTTCAAGGTATGAAATGTTTTCCTGGGCTGCATCTTCCAATAGATTACTCTTTATATACGGGCAGTCATGGGTGAGCGGTTAGGGCGTCAGACTTGCATCCCAGAGGTTGCCGGTTCGACTCCCGACCCGCCAGGTTGGTGGGGGGAGTAATCAACCAGTGCTCTCCCCCATCCTCCTCCATGACTGAGGTACCCTGAGCATGGTACCGTCCCACCGCACTGCTCCCCATGGGGCGCCACTGAGGGCTGCCCCCTTGCACGGGTGAGGCATAAATGGAATTTTGTTGTGTGCAGTGTTCACTTGTGTGCTGTGGAGTGCTGTGCCACAATGACAATGGGAGTTGGAGTTTCCCAATGGGCTTTCACTTTTTCGCTTTCACTATATTGGTATGTAATGATGTCCTTACCACCAACAAATTCTCTTAAGCATCAATGTGGTCTATAATTCGTCCTGCGACTCCTCAATGCGAGCTCCCATTGATATTGAAGCAATAACTGCTCCGATTATTTTTTTGACTGGAGAAATGGAATCTTGCTACAGTGTCCCAGACCTCTGTGTGCTGGAGCTCCACCAGGGGGCTAGAGCCACACACACACACACACACACACACACACACACACACACACACACACACACACACACACACACACACACACACACACACACACACACACACACACACACACACACACACACACACACACACAGAGGTCTGTTGAGAACCAGGCGTGTTTTACTGGGCTGGATCTTCCAATAGTTTAACCTTCATATGGGCATTTGCCAGGCTGTTACCATCTGCCCCTCATTTAGTTTCAGATCGTTTCTACTACTTAAAGGGGTGTAAGAGATTATCACTCTTTTGTTTGGACTTTCATATGTAATTTTTTTTTTGTGTCCTGAAAATAGACAAATAAGCTACATACTGTACATGTTGTATTTGTGTTTTATGATTTTATAGGTGTGTGCAGAGTTCTGAAGAATAAAAGTCAACAGTCAAGTTCTTCTCCATATTCTCCAAATCTGACGGAGGCGTTCCATCAGGAAAGGGGGAATGGTTGGTCGATGCCTCCAGAATAATGATACCCATGACCCAGGTATTATGTACAAAGAGAAAGTTAATTTGAATCTTGATGCCTACAATTTTGCTGATTTGTTGACAATCTAGATGTATAAACATTAAGTCAGAATAACTTATGTTAAATCGTCTAACTTTTCACCTGGTGTATTTGGTAAAGTGGTAGCATGTTTGAAATGGATGGTTAAGAAGGTAAAATATGTCATGGACATCAGTTAAATATTTACATGTGTATCTGTCGAATTACTTTGTTTCAGGCACAATTTGCTGACAGGGAATCGGCTATGGCAGAAAGCATCCATGCCATCTACGTGATCCGCCATGAAGGTTCAGAAGCTTCTGACAGTCCTGAGGACATCGGAATCATTTTCAAAGGGGTGACTGCATTTGGCTGCTTGCCAAACATCCTACCCAGGCTCCGCCCTCGCAGTGACGCAACACCTTCGGCTCTGCTACACACACTCAGGAAAACTTTGTTCAGGTACTTTCAGGTTCCCTCCACAGCAGGAAACTCCACCCACTTTGTCGGGAAGCAATCAACTTTCAGCATCACCAACCGTCCTGGCTACAGGCGTGTTCAAGGAAGTGACAAGGTTTGAGCAGAGACGCTCGATTGGGACTAAGAAAATGTTTGGTTTGAACTTTGGCTCAGCCTGTTCGGCCCTCGACCAGTAGCAAATCATGAGAGTTGGGTCAACCATGCCGTTTGAGAATGTTGTTATGCTCTTGGTCAGACCAAGTCTTGAAGAGATTTGTAAGTCATGATAATCAGGTTACAAATATTCACTTACAGTGGCCATATTTCTTGCCCTTGTTTACGCACTGAACTTGTTAGCCTCCTTGAAAGTTGTGTGTGTGTGTGTGTGTGAGTAATAATGCAGAAATAATAATAACAATTGACTAGAAGTACAAATACACATTTCTACATTATTACTCACACACAGCTTTTGGTAAAACATTACTGAAATGGCCAAACACTTTTATGCATTTTTTAATAAAGAGTCATTGCATTGAGCAGATCATTGAGAGGCTCTGAAGTCCACTACACTATTCTTAAGTTGTGTGTGTGTGTGTGTGTGAAAATAGTACACAGACAAAGGAGAGCCATACCGTACACCTGCATGTGCGCTGCTTTTTCCAGTGTTTGTTTTGGCCTTTAAGAGACACTTGCTCTGTAAACTAGAGGCTCTGAGTAATGATATAGCAATGTGCACTCTCAAATATGACACACTCTAGACAGTCCAGAGACAGTCTAGAGAAGGGGTGTCAAACTCAGGCCCGCGGGCCAGATCTTTATTTGGCCCGCGAGATCATTTCAAATGTGTATTACAGTTGACCCTCATACATCATTAATGTACAGTTTACCAAGACTTAAACGTGAAATTTGGTGTTTCTCAGAAGTATGAGCGGGCCCAGGCCAATGACACAGCTCACACTCCTATACAATACAATATGTGCCAGTGTGTGTGAAATTGAACTATGAGTAAGTGCATGGATTTTAGTCCATTAAATAAATAAATCTTGAATTCGGCCCTCGACTTCATTCCATATTTTGATTTTGGCCCTCGGTCAATTTGAGTTTGACACCCCTGGTCTAGAGACACTCCAGACAGTCCACTCCAGACAATGTTTTCACCATGAAACAAAATTCTCTCTCTCTCTTTCTCTTTCTCTGTCTCTGTCTCTCTCTCTCTCTCTCTCTCTCTCTCTCTCTCTCTCTCTCTCTCTCTCTCTCTCTCTCTCTCCTCAAGCACATATACAGCAGTCTATTTTTAACATTTTTTTCTTTTTTTTGGACTTAACCTGTTAAAAACACAGCGTTAAACTTCAGCTTTTTTCGCACACCTCAGCTGGTAGGTGCGTCGGAGATGGCACCATGGGTCACTCAGCAATAGTTTAAAGAAACTCCCGCACCGGGACCATTTCGCTGTTCTTTAGGGCAGTCATAGGTGA
>NC_085864.1:40577093-40587093 GCF_034702125.1 Engraulis encrasicolus | reverse complement strand
CATCTCTGCGCTATAAAAATCAATCTAGATGGAAAGAATCCATTGTGTCTCCTGCAGAGCAAATCATATTGTCAGCAGGTGGCAATACAGTTGGGAAAATAACTTGTCTTGGTCATCTAGGCTTTTTTGCTGTGTCCTGTGTTTGATGTGTTCCATTGCAAAATACTCCTTCAGGAAAAAAGAACTCCATTGAAACTTAACTTCTGTAATTACCTGTCACCTGTGAAGGCAGCCTTTAGAGCATTGTTTAAAATGAAGAATTCCTGATATTTTGATCATGTCATTGTGTAGCTCACACTATGTTTTACTTGGCATTCCCTGACGATGGGACATTTCCCAAGACCCTGGTCTTAAGGGCATGGTTTGTTTATGGTTTCTTAAAACTTCTTAAAATATTGCGAGTATCATCCAAGAAATTAGCTGTGTTGGGAAATTGTGGATAATTCATAATCTTTTGAATGATATTTGGAGTATGCTAAACTATTTAAAAAAAAACATAACAAACCTTTGGAATGGGCAATATATGAATCTGAAAAAAAACTGCATGTCAATTTTTAGGTCTGTATCTTCCTTCAAACTAAAACTAGAGGTGTCTAAATCTGCTTGTAATTTTTGTATGCAATCCACAGGCTTGAATTGTTGACACCCCACCCGGCCTGACACCCAAACTTTGGAGGGCCTCATCCCCACAACCATTAGAGGTAGGACGCTTATATACTTGGGATTCTCTCACTTTCACATCAAAAGGTACATGTATGTGAGATATCAGTCCAATTGAAGAGGGTCATTCTAGGGAATCATGTGAATTGACATGGAATGACCCTTAACCTTAACAGAAAGATTCCGAGAAGGCTACATTATGTTCAGCAAGTGTGAGGCCGAGGGCCTCAAAGAGTTACCAGCCCATCAAGCCGATAGTATGACACTGATCTGTGAGAGAGAGAGTCTTGATGACATCATTTGGAATGAATGCCATGCTGCCGCACACAACCAATAAGCCTTACCAGCCATTGCCAACTTGAATGAGTTTTACCTATTTGTGAGTAAAATGACGTATTGTACATACAGTCAGCCTACAGCCTAGAATTACCTACTACACCCACTAACTGCACTGAGAGACTCTTAACATAGGAAAATCACTTTTACTGCACTGAGTGTGTGCAAGTGTGCGTGTATGCGTGCGAGTGTGCGTTTCTTTGTGTGTGTGGGTGTGTGGGTGTGAGTGTGTGTGTGTGTGTGTGGAGAGAGAGAGAGAAAGAGAGAGAGAGAGAGAGAGAGAGAGAGAGAGAGAGAGAGCGTGGGTGTGGGTGTGGGTGTGGGTGTGGGTGTGGGTGTGGGTGTGGGTGTGGGTGTGGGTGTGGGTGTGGGTGCGGTGTGGGTGTGGGTGTGGGTATGTGAACTGATGAAAGGCAAATTGATGTACTCAAATGTGCGCTATATGTTTACTGCAATGTGCAATAATGTGTACTAGGTCTTTGTGAATGCTTTGTATTTTGTATAAATTTATGTAGGCTGTCAGACCCCTTCATTTCCCTCGGGATTAATTATAAGTACTCTACACTATACTCTACTCTACTCTGTTTGTCTCTGTAAATGTCCCCACATTTCAGGCTATTCTTAGGAATCTCATGCATAAATTTATGTGTAGATTGACTTCATCGAGAAATGGTATTATACTGTGTTTGTCCAATGTAAAGGAAAGTGATACCCAATACAATTCAGACATATGGAAACATTGGAAAAGTCAATTGTACATGGGCCTATAGCCAGTCTGAGTCTTTTTAAAAGTAATGACTGTGTGTGTGTGTGTGTGTGTGTGTGTGTGTGTGTGTGTGTGTGTGTGTGTGTGTGTGTGTGTGTGTGTGTGTGTGTGTGTGTGTGTGTGTGTGTGTGTGTGTGTGTGTGTGTGTGTGTGTGTCTGTGTGTGTGTGTGTGTGTGTGTGTGTGTGTGTGTGTGTGGGGGGGGTCGTGTTAATGGTTGTGTATGTCTTTTATAATGTACTGTTTGTTCTTATCTGGACCTTGAGTCTGTAAATAAAGTTTATTATTATCTACTCTACTCTATAGTATTTTGGACTGAATGTCGATTTATTCCATCATTGTCGGACAATTTAAGTAATGGCTCCAGAATATAAAACTGGCATTAAGGTTTGTTGAATTCATTACGTAACTGAAATTTTTTTACTCATTTTTTTGAGGTTGTGTCGGTAAACTTTAACCCCTGTTTGGGGCATGATAGAAATCAATATAAAAGTTGTGTGTTTTAATCAACTTTTTATCCAACAAAATCAATCTTTTTCAAAAATTATTCTCAGAAAATACCGGCTTGACTTGACTCGGGATATGAGGTTACGTCTCCAGATCACGCCGCTGTGAGGCAAGACTCAGGGCCATAAGATAATGTATTATGCATAAGCCTTTCATAACTTCTCCATAGAGTAGCGATTTTTTTTTTTCATATTCATTTCTTCCAAGTATCACATGATGCTGCTGCCCACTACTGTATGCCCTGCTGTGTGTGTGTGTCTGGCATGAAACAAATGTACGGGGTAATTTTAGACTGGGTCAAGGTCAGCTGAAGCCCCCCCTTTGGCAAGATTTGAAAAAGCATAAAGACGGAAGGAGAAAAGTGATCAGAGGCAAGGGAGCTCGGTGGACGTGGCTCTGAGCATGATCAGAACATTGGGGAACCATTACCACAGTGTCAGGTTAAGCAAGACGCCGGCACTGCATTCATTTTAATTAGTGTGGGAATAGAGATCGCCTTAAACCACAACAAAGAGAGAGAAAGAGAGAGAGAGGGAGAGAGGCAGGGAGAGAGAGAGAGAGACAGAGAGAGAGAGGGGGGGGGAGAATTCAGCTTTATATAATGAAATTAACAAAGGAACTGATGAGATATTAAGGAGAACAAATCCGCTCCAAACTTATCTAACCAAAAGTTAATCAGTTAGCATGGTCCTCACCAGACCTGTGCGTGTAGCTTGTTGAGCTCCCCTGGTGGAGCTCTTCGGAACTACACTACACAGAGGTCCAGACTGCAGAGAATCTCCTCGGCAAGAAAATTGCAGAAGCATTTATTTTTTAAATAACTATGGCGGATCGCATTGAGGAGACACAGGACAGATTGCAGACTATAATGATTCTTAAGAGATTACCAGAAAACCTTTTTGAAGGAATATGTTGGTGGCAAGGACGGACAAATGATCGATGAAGCTATGCCTTTTGAAGGCGAATCCACGCACACTCTCCCAGATCTAGTATTGGAGTTTGCAAAGCTGTGTGGCACTACACAGGTCTGCCGAGAGTCAGGCTAATAGTGTAGGCAGAAATATGAAGGCCGGAGTTGTAGAAGACATGCTGAGAACCACAGAGTTAAAGCCATATGACCCTGTACCACTGTTATGTATTATCAGTCATTATTTAAGTTAACTGGTATAAGACAAAAAATGTGTGTAATTACATATCATGTGTTCCTTGTAAGTTAAAAAACAATATGTAAAATGTGGATAGTCAAGGATATCGTGTGTGCTGTATTTTTGGTCAAGGACCATTTCCTCATCCATCCATGCACCCATCCATCCATCCATCCATCCATCCATCTGTTGAACACATTTTTCCCTCTCCTTGTCTGTGTACTTTGCAATATGCCACCAGTGACTTTTGTTGGAGAGTTTGCAGCCAGGCATCCCCACACCCCCTAAACACAGATAATATCCCCTGCACTGCCAATTGACCATGGCCTGCCCCTTCACAGACACATGCCAGCTTAGCCAAGCAGTAACCACTGCAAGGACAAAAAGGCAGAGTGGTAAGGGCACCAAACCAGAGATATTGTCGGTCGTTACAATCTCTGACCAAACCCAGTGATGGAAATCACAATTTTTGGTGCCCTGACCCTATGGCTGATGCATACCAAAATCCACCACCACCAACAACTTCACAATTTTACAAGCAGCTTCTTTAAACATTGTGGCATAATTCACCCTACTGTAGGTGGCTGCCAACAATTTTCCTGCCAACATGTCATTGCACCTGCACAGGGCTGAACTGTTACCACAAACTGACCCAGGCATTTTTGGCATCGAGGAGCCCCTCACCCACACCCCCCATACTACATTTATGATGGGCTCAGTCCACTCTACTGAATGTTAAGAATGCACATAGCTGGGCAATAGATCAGCCACCCCATCTAAACTGTGGGCCAATCTCTAAGAGAAAATTTTAAACAAACAAAAAAAAAAACAAGAGCATCGGCCCCTGTAGACTATAGGCCCACCAGGAAAATGTCCTGTATGCCAGATAACCAGTCCAGCCCTGCACCTGCATAGGGCAAGGGGCTGCAGGCAGCTTATCATCCATCCTTGACCACAGTCCAGTTCTCCACTGCAGCAGAACGGTGAGAAGGACACGGGAACCAGCGGACCACAAACACACAGCACAGGGTCATTTGGGTTGGGCTCGTGCCTGGTGTGGCCTGAGATGGACTGGACCGTTGCCACACAAGGGTCACATGGTCTCCTCTGCCATGTACCAGTAAGTACCTGTCCTGTCCACTGGTATAATGTGAGACCCATTTTCACAATGGAGACGGCCAGCTGTTAAGACAGCCTGGTCTATGATACTGTGTGTGCGTGTGCGTGTCTGTGTGCGTGTCGTGTGTGTGTGTGTGTGTGTGTGTGTGTGTGTGTGTGTGTGTGTGTGTGTGTGTGTGTGTGTGTGTGTGTGTGTGTGTGTGTGTGTGTGTGTGTGTGTGTGTGTGTCTGTGTGTGTGTGTGTGTGTGTGTGTGTGTGTGTGTATGCGCGTGTGCGTGTGCGTGTGCGTGCGCGAGTGCGTGCATGCGTGTGTGTGATAGAGAGACAGAGAGAGAGAGAGAGAGAGAGAGAGAGAGAGAGAGAGAGAGAGAGAGAGAGAGAGAGAGAATGCGTGCGTGCACTTCTGACTATGCATGCATGAGAGCGTCTACGTGTGTGTGTGTGTGTCTTTTTGGGTCCATCATACTGCCACTGCAGTGCTTTCCACTGCGATGGCTCAATCCATCAATCATCACATCATAAAAGCAAGGACATCTTTCTGACAGGACAAAAGTTGGCTGTCTGTGCTTAAAACTTTCAGTAGCTTTTGAAGGTACACTTATTTCAACAAAAGCTGACAAAAACTCCACGCTATCAATCTTAAGATTATCAACTAGCAAGTTAGTACATACAGTAAATCAGGGGTCCCCAACCTTTTTGCGTCGGAGGGCTACCAAGGGCTACCCGAGGGCTAGTGATGGCTACCCGCGGGCTACTTGTTTGTTCGAAATCCTCTACGTCTTGACATTCTTCTAGAAATCACACTGTGATTGAATGATATTTATATTTATTATATATTTATATATAATGAATTTGCTGATAGGTTATAAAGAAGTAGTATTTATACTGTAAGTTATAATGCCGTGGGCACCACGTTGGTGACACCTGCAATAAATATATAGATTTACAAACTACTTCACAAACTACTTCACAAAGCATAAGCCTCCAGCATCACATCTCTCTACACAGAGGCGGAGCACTGGTATTGCGACAGGGGCGCGGGGGGGTAGGGGGGAGGGAGATGTGTCAGAGGTGTTGGGCCCACGAAATATGGTATTGGGACAGGGGGGGCGGGAGATGTGTCAGAGGTGTTGGACCCACAAATTTTTGTAGAATGGGGCAAGATGTTTGGCAATCAAAAGCCACTCACAGGGCCTCCCCGCAAGTGGTGAGGCCGGGGGTTCCTGGCCCCTATGCCCCCCCCTCTGTTCCGCCCCTGTCTCTACACGCTGAAACATGGAGGCAGATAATAAAACTGGCCTCCATACTAGGCTGGTTATATTATCATTGTGGGTGCAGTGGAGCACTGCACTAATACACAGTACCGTTAATGGGAGTATGGAGACTCCGCTTCATTTCCCAACCCTACCCCATCTCTCTCTCTCTCTCTCTCTCTCTCTCTCTCTCTCTCTCTCTCTCTCTCTCTCTCTCTCTCTATGGTTTAATGTCCCTACAAAAATTAACCATGCTTTAACCACCCTCACAAACCATATTCAAAAACCCATGAAAACCATGAATAATCATGATCCCATGGTTAGTTTTCATAGTAAAACAATGGTAAAACCCAAAGAAATCATGGATAAGCCATACTAAAACAATGGTTGGTTCAGTAAAACCTTCAATTTTAAGGGTATAGTCTGTGCAATAGTCAGAGGCTTTATAGGACAGGTTCTGCCTTAATCCATTCACTAAGAAATTACCGTTATGACTTAGAGCAGTGGTTCTTAACCTGGTAACACTTTATAATAATGTTCCTTAATAAAGACTCAGTACATAATTAACTAATGATGAATAAAACATTAACAATTGTTTTTATTATTAACTAAGCTTTATTAATGCTTTATAAAATATTTACAATAGATATCTGCAAGATTTTACACACCTTATAACAGAGTATTTTACTCATTTACAAGCATTTGTTTACATGTCCTAGTCATTTACAAACATTTGTTAATGTTTTGTTCATCAATAGTTAATTATTTATTAAGTCTTTATAATGCTTTTTTGCATCCATTATTCTAAAGTGTTACCCTTAACCTGGGGTGCGGGCACCCCCTGGGGGTGTGCCAGAGATTCCAGGGGGTGCGCAGAATTTTGATTGTGTTGAGGTTGTGACCAAAATTATGCTTGCAAACATTATAGTTTGGTCAAATTAAGACCAAATTAAAACATGTTATGGTTCCCATTTTAAGTCATTAAGGTATTGATTAATGTCTCAAGCAAGACTCATTGTAATCACTTTTTAAAAAAATGTAGTGCTGCATATAGGCCTACACGTGCGGAAGTTTGTGTTGGCAGTGCACAGCTTGTCTTCAGCACAGGAAAGGAGGTGCGCTGAGTAAAAAAGGTTAAGAACCACTGACTTAGAGAATTTGCCTGGCTTTAAACAGAGCATCCAAGTCAATTTCTTCACTCACATGCTGCACTTTTGGTTTTCTGATTGGTAAGGAAAAAATGCTCTCTGAGACAGTCATGTCAATGAAACCATCACAAGCAACCAAGAAGCTTACAAGTGGTTGATTTACTGGATATGTACGCCATGTCAAAACAAAGTATCCTCATACGACAGTACATTGATTTTTTTTAGAAGCAGATGGGTTTTTTTTTTTTTATTGTGAAATTGTTTGTAAATGGAATGTACAGTAAAGGTGGAAAACAGATGGACTATATCAAACATTTAAGCTACACAGTACAGGTTGGTATTCATTTGCACAGCAGGACACTTGTTCAAAAACTTAGCCGAAAACTTCAACACAGAGGCATTTCATTGGTCCAGAAAGGTCAGTGGGCTCGTTTTTTCACTTCTGAAACTGCATGGGGCAAACTCCTCTGCTGTGCCGTGCTTTTTCCCTTTCTGGGTGCCCAACACTCAATCAATTTCCAATATCTACCTCTCCATTTTTTTTTACACCATTCCTCTGACTCACTCTACACTCCTACCCAGGGTTGCAGACAGCTTTGGCTGGGCCCAGGTCAAAGTCATCCGAATGGGCCCCCCCACCTAATACATGCAATGGAATGAGAACCCATGTCTGGGCCCCATTTTCCCTGGGCCTGGGACAACAGACCCCTTTGTCCTCCCTGTCAGCTTCCCTTCTCCTACCACATACACACAGACACACAAAGACACACAAAGACACACACACACACACACACACACACACACACACACACACACACACACACACACACACACACACACACACACACACACACACACACACACACACACACTTCTACACTTTAGTAAAAGGGGACCTTTAGAGAAACTGAACTGGGTTGAAGTCATGTTTCCGTTTATGTCATTCTACAAGCTATGGGTCCCCGCAGCTTTCGCTCCTAAAAGGGAAATTTGTTTAATTTCAAAACAATGCCCGATTGTAAGTATGTGAGCGTGTGTGTGTGTGTGTGTGTGTGTGTGTGTGTGTGTGTGTGTGTGTGTGTGTGTGTGTGTGTGTGTGTGTGTGTGTGTGTGTGTGTGTGTGTGTGTGTGTGTGTGTGTGTGTGTGTGTGTGTGTGTGTCTTTGTGTGTGTGTGTGTATGTGTATGTGTTTGTGCGTGTGTGCATGCATGTGTGCGTGTGTGTGTGTGTGTTTGTGTGTGTGCTTGCTTGTTGAAATGTACGTCTGTTTCCATGGCTGTAAAAGAAAGGCTAGGAATAGAGAGGCAAAACAGAGAAAGAAGGGCAGAGAGAACTTTTCGATTGAAAGCCAGATGATGAATAAAAAAAAAAACTGATTTTGCAGAGTAGTATATACAAAGTATATGATTGTAGATATATGTATGTATTCCAATCCAAGTAAATTACGTATTATATTGTATGTAGGTACAGTATGTATTCCAAGTAAACTTCAAAACACTGTAAAGAAAGAATGGCGCTAGTTGGCATTGTTCAGACTAATGAACAGCACATTCCAGTGTGTTGCTAAAAGAACCATTGAGGAGTACATTCACATATGTCACAATGTGTCATTAGAAGTTAAGCAAAATTTCGAGTTCTCACTATGATGAAGTTCTATGAGAGCTGTAGAATGTTCGAGGGAAAATTCTACAATGACTGGCAAAAAAAAAAAAAACCTTACTCCTCATGCCTGGTGGGAACCAACACTCGCCTCCCCAGTTTGGCCCCCTATTCCCCAAGGACAGGTTCTGGTGTGGGACAACGTCAGTGCGCCAGCCTCGCTGAACCCGTTCACCTCACACCCAGGCACTGGGGACTGGGCTCTGGCCCTCTCCCCGCTTTAAGACATTCACCAGGGGCCTGTGAACGGGAGAGGCAGCTGCCTGCCTGCCTGCCTGCCTGCCTGCCTGCCTGCCTTCCTGCCTGCCTGCCTGCCTGCCTGCCTGCCTGCCTGCCTGCCTGCCTGCGTGCCTGCCTGCGTGCCTGTCTGTCTACCTGCCTGCCTGCCTGCCTGCCTGCCTGTCTGCCTGCCTGCCTGCCTGCCTGTCTGTCTGTCTGCCTGCCTGCCTGCCTGCCTGCCTGCCTGCCTGCCTGCCTCCCTGCCCACGTCAGGGCCTGCTAAGCAGCACTGCAAAGTGGGTGGGTGGTGGTGGTTAGCATCAGCCACACTCTAATGAACCAGCATGAGCCCGAGAGCCTGACACACACACACACACACACACACACACACACACACACACACACACACACACACACACACACACACACACACACACACACACACACACACACACACACACACCCGTACACAATCATGTGTGTCACACACACACTCCCGCGCGCACTCACGCACACGTAACCATGCACATGCTGTACGCACACATACGTGCACACACACCCATACAGCATGCTGTGCGCACACACTAACAGGCACACACAGTGATCTCCCAGTGGCACATAGCTGCTGAATTATTACCAAAGGTGGGAAGGAGGGGGTCCATTCATCACATGTGACAGGTTGACAGAGGCAGCAGCGGTCTTTCTCTCTCTCTCTCTCTCTCTCTCTCTCTCTCTCTCTGTCTCTGTCTCTCTCTCTCTGTCTCTCTCTCTCTGTGTCTCTCTCTGTCTCTCTCTCTCTCTCTGTCTCTGTCTCTCTCTCTCTCTCTCTCTCTCTCTCTCTCTCTCTCTCTCTCTCGTCATCTTCAGCTCTCGTTATGTCGTATCACAGCCTATCCCCCAACCAAAGAGTGATCAGACGCAGGGAGCAGAGAGCCGCTCTGGTCAGCCCCTGACTTGGACAATGTCATTGGCTGACTGACTCATACATAAGTTATGACAGTAGGCCAGACCTTGCGTTTAATAATAAGCAGCTCTCTGTATGCTTGACACTCACTCCCATTCACACTGCAGCCACAGGTGGAAGGTGTGAAAAAAACACTTCAACAAGTTTAAAGGGGTGTTACTTGTAGTAGTAGTTTTTTTCTGTTAGAAGCCGTTAGAAGGCAAATAAGGATGACGGTTTTACTT
>NC_085864.1:40564593-40572093 GCF_034702125.1 Engraulis encrasicolus | reverse complement strand
TGTTTTGTTAAACTGTGTGAAGTGGCAAAGAATAAGCATGAAGATAAGTTGTCAGGACTTGATTGGCATTGACAAATACCCCTACAAGATCACTATATCTGCTGTTTATGTCCCATTGCTGTTAATGTAAACAAAACTTTTATGCAGACTATGACCACAACACTAGTTTGTCATTTCATGTGGTGCAGAGAACAATAATAAAGATGACCACAGGACGTTTGATACCGTTTGCTAACCGTTGATAGCTAAATTAATCATCTTCATCTAATGTAATTATACCCCCGATTTCAACATGCCTGTACTTTCGCAACATGATAGTGATGACACATGGACTTGGTGAATAGCTAGAGAGATTGGTAGTCCAGTTTTATGCTTGATGTTATTTATCAAGCTTAGGTCATTTCAACTCTGCTTGTTACTGCGAGTGAGCATAATTGTGGTATGAGCACAGGCCTCTCAGACCTGGATGCTAACTGCTAAGTATAGCTCGCCCCTGTTTAAGTTCTTATTCTTTCTTACTTAGGTTAGATCATAGATTAGGTCATTCCTGTTTCCCATTTCCATGCTAAGCACCTTTGGCATGCTAGTGAGATAATGAACCAGAGAGGGTTGGTCTGAGAATGAGAGAGATATACTGTAGATGGGTTGTGGTGGAGCAGAAGATTAATCACTTGGCCCTTTCTTTCTGTTAACTTGATTCTAACATGATTTTAATGATGACCTAAGACCGAGTAAGAGAGAGAGAGAGAGAGAGAGAGAGAGAGAGAGAGAGAGAGAGAGACTGGGCTGTATAACCAATATGAGAGCAATAGCTTAAACAGAAACATAAAATAAAAGATTATTTTGTGGCCTACAATTTTGTTCATGAGGTGGGCTTAGGTCATTCCCACATTGCATGGTAAACCATTGTGACTTTGTCATGAGCAAATCTGTCTCGTTGCTAACAGGATGCTAATGGTATTGAAATAATTACCCACTTGGCTAATGTAGTGAGGGAGTTGCTAACTGGATGCTAGGGCTCATTTGATAATGACCTAAGAGAGAGAGAGAGAGAGAGAGAGAGAGAGAGAGAGAGAGAGAGAGAGAGAGAGAGAGAGAGACAGAGAGAGAGAGAGAAAGAGAGAGAGAACCGTAGAGTTTGTTGGTTGGATCTTTTTCAAGACACTACATTTTCCTAGTGTAAGATTATTCCCACTTCACTAACTATGCATGCATAACTATGGCATGAGAGCACATGTGTCCTGGTGCTAACAGGATGCTAACGGTGTGAGATAATGACCCAGAATGGGTTGGCTAAGTCAGGGAGCTGCTAACAGGATGTCGGTGATAATGACCTAAGACTGGATGAGAGAGAGAGACATAGTGAGTGAAAGAAGGACAATCAAAGAGACAAGAAAAGAAAAGAAAAAGAATGTTTTAGTTGGTCCCTTAGAAGATACTCTATGTTTTCAGTGTAAGCTTAGGTCATTCCCAGTTTGCCAGTCAGTTGCACGTGCATAACTTTGTCATGAGCACATGCTTCTCAGCGCTAACAGGATGCTAACGGTGGTGAGATAATGACCCACAGTGGGTTGGCTAATGGCCACGCTGTGCTGTGGGTGTCTGCCTGGGCACCCTCCAGAAGGCCTCAGGGAACGGAAAGCTCCTCCCTATAATTGGTGCAAGGTGAAGTCAATACAGATTGCTTTCAATTAAGCGTGTGGGGCAGGGACACACACAATATACACATTACACTGTACACACCATACACACATGCATACTGCACACACGCACGCACACACGCACACGCACACGCTCTCTCTTTCTCACACACACACACACACACACACACACACACACACACACACACACACACACACACACACACACACACACACACACACACACACACACACACACACACACACACAGACAGTGTGAATATGTGTGTGTTCAGATATACACATACAGTAGATAAATACATACACACACAAAATGAAGCACACACACCCCATAGCTCAAAAACTGCTTCTCACTAAGTTGTCAATTTATTATTATTTATTATTACACACTTTGAAAGTGTAACCAAAATAATCCATTGCACAACACACATTTTGTGTTACTATGAACACAACTCTGCTTTACACACTATTCCCAAATGATGAACACACTCCTAGATCTTCTAACCTCCTCAAAATGAAGTTTTCAAAATGATCTTTTGAAAAGAAAAAAACAAAAGGCAAAGTGTGTTTTCAATTTTTACTGCCTGTGTCTAGTCGCTGCATTGTGTTCTTGTGAGGTGATGGGTCTGTTAACGATTTGGTACAAAAACATTCAATTTTACAACTGTGGGTAGAGTTCAGAAATATGTGTTGGGTTTTGGAATTAATCTACAGTCTTACTGATTTGGCTTGAGGTGGTTGCATTCGTATGAAGAGTTAAAACAGCTTAAGTTACGAAATATAATCTTTAGCAATCAGAGAAAAACATGAATCACATGCAGCACACTAACAGGCAAAAACATATTACGCAACTTAAATAAGCCAACATTATAACATGCTTTCCCCTCTGCACACTGTAAATACACTTGACCTTGTTCAGGCAGTGTGTGTTAGATTGCATGATATGGACGTTGTGAATTAGAATAAAAGGAAGGTGAAAAAGTGGATCGCACTCGGGTTCTTCTTTTCTTCTTTTTTATTTTTTTAATATTTTTTTTATTTACATAGCAGCAGAAGTGTAGACAAACGTTTCGGCTGTTGCCTTCGTCAGTGTCTCACTTTTTCACCTTTCAAGTTATTCAACGGGAGACGCACCACACGGAAGAGCGCGGTGTATCATCAACTACAATTAGAATAAAAGGCCCGGGAGGACAGATACACAGTTGCATCATTGCTGTAATAACGGTCTTGCCTGTCATCATGTGGGGAAGTCTGACTGCCGCATGATCAGTAACCTTGTGCTGTGCTGTTGTGGTTTCAGCCATATGTTGGTTTGACACATACACACCCCCTCCCATACACACACACACACACACACACACACGGGCGCGCGCACACGCACGCACGCACGCGCACACACACGCACGCACGCACGCGCACACACACACACACACACACACACACACACACACACATACACACACACACACATACACACACACACACACACATACTGTACACACACACACACACACACACACACACACACACACACACACACACACACACACACACACACACACACTTGCTTGCTTGGTGCAGTGCGGTCCACTCCCATGGCACCTGTGGCGTGGGCCGTGGAGGGCTGCTGAGATGGAGGCCACCTCTCTCCTGCAGGTCCTGTCAATCATTTCACTCCACAAGCAACCCCATCGATCATGCTGTCCACTCCCATCAGCCACTGCTCTCTCTCTCACTCTCTCGCGCTCGCTCTCTCTCTCTCTCTCTCTCTCTCTCTCTCTCTCTCTCTCTCTCTCTCTCTCTCTCTCTCTCTCTCTCTCTCTCTCTCTCTCTCTCTGTCATAGTCTTTCTCTCTGGCTCTAGCTATTTGATTCTATCAGCCTCTGTCTTTCTCTGCCTCTGCATTCTGTATGTTCTCTTTCTTTCTTTCTTTCTTTCTTTCTTTCTTTCTTTCTTTCTTTCTTTCTTTCTTTCTTTCCTTCCTATCTTCATTATCCCTCTTTTTATTCCTCTTCGCCTCTCTTGCTCTCTCTCTCTCTCTCTCTCTCTCTCTCTCTCTCTCTCTCTCTCTCTCTCTCTCTCTCTCTCCTCAGTTTTACTCATCGTTGTCTTTGCCCTCTTCTTCTCCTTCGTTCCACTCCCCCACGCCTTGCTTCATCCACCGTCCTCTTCTTTCAAGTTTTCTTTTTTCCCCCAGCTTTTCCCTCAAGTGTGACCTTTTTCACTTGCACAGTGATGATGACGTCGTCTTGGACATCAGAGCCCCAGCCCGGGGGGCTGGTTTAAAGCAGAATATCCACCAGACAAGCCTCTATGGTCCTGTGCTGTCCAGCGCAAATGACCTCCACACCACCCACCACCCACGCAGGGCCACAGGGGTTTACTGTAAAATATCAAGCTGGTAATACTTTTTTTTACAGAATTTGTATTTTCATGAAGATTTTAAGTAAGGGATAATGTTCGGTGAGAAGGTCGTATTCGTGGAATAGCAGCCATTAGTGAGATGCAGGACTTGATCTACTACTTTGAATGTTAATGCTGCATTACTTAACGTGCAGTCCTTGACCAACAAAAGCTTCGTAGTAAACCAGCTGGTCTCGGACAAAAACATAAGCTTTATGTTTCTTACCGAAACATGGCTTAAAGACGACGGGGCGGCTACTTTTATTGAGGCTTGCCCTTCCGATTACAAATTCCTTCACGCCCCGAGACCAAATAAACGAGGCGGAGGCGTAGCCATACTTTTCTCCAACAAATTTAATTGTACCAAGACTAATTTGGGCTCTTTCTCTTCTTTTGAATACATGGCAATGAGGGTCCAAGCAAACTTCAAACTGAATATTATTGTTCTGTACCGTCCACCGAAATTCTCTTCGTCATTTCTATCTGATTTCTCCACCTTCATGTCGGACGTACTTACTAACTATGATAAAGCAATAATTGCTGGCGACTTTAATATCCACGTAAATAAATCAGATGACGCAATAGCCAAGTCTTTCTTAGACACATTAAATGGATTCGGTCTCGTCCAGAATGTTACAGAACAGCCTACCCATCGGAAAGGC
The DNA here is from genome assembly GCF_034702125.1 of Engraulis encrasicolus. Classification (NCBI taxonomy): domain Eukaryota; kingdom Metazoa; phylum Chordata; class Actinopteri; order Clupeiformes; family Engraulidae; genus Engraulis; species Engraulis encrasicolus. The sequence goes on along the minus strand of NC_085864.1, from coordinate 40,567,367 downwards.
AACACACTTGACCTTGTTATTTCACATGCGCTTGATATCAACAATATATCGGTCAAGGACGTCGGCCTCTCCGACCACCACTGTGTGTTTTTTGATTTTGACATTTCAACACAAATTAGCACACCCAACAATGTCATTCACAGACGACGCATTAATGCCTCTGCTGAGCTTAAGATTTCAGACCTCATCAAATCAGGTGACCTACTAAATGGTCACTGCACACCTGATGAAATGGTTGATAGCTTCAACAACAACTTAAGAGGAATTCTAGATAACATAGCTCCAATTAGAACGACGACAAGAACCAGAGCTAGGTATTCACCTTGGATGAATGACTCACTTAGAGCCTTAAAAAGAAAATGCAGAGTAACCGAGCGTCTTTGGAGGAAAACTAAATTAGAAGTCCATAGACAATCCCTTAGGGAGGAGATCTCCTCCTACAATAATGCGGTACGCTCAGAGAGAAAAGCATATTTTTCCAAAATCATAACAGACAACCAGCATAATGCGAAAGTTCTTTTTTCCACTATTGACCACCTGCTTAATCCAACACATAGCAATAACAACCTAAATGCAGCATCACATGCCAAGTGCGAGGAATTTGCTAGATTTTTTAATAAAAAGATTGCCGACATTAGAGAAGGCATCCAAGGTGGAAACGCAGCAACCTCTGTCGCCCACTCAGGCGATACACCGAGGGGAGGGTTAAACCCCCCTAGGAGACCTGAGAGCTTCCAAAAGTTTTGTCCAATTACAGAGGACGACCTTTGTAAAATAGTCAGGGAAAGTAAGCAGTCTACCTGCAGCCTTGACGCGATCCCCACATATCTGCTAAAAAACATACTTGGTTGCTTAGCTGCACCTTTACTGCAAATTGTTAACACCTCTATGCTTACAGGCATTCAAAAGCTCATTCAAAACAGCCATGGTAAAGCCACTCCTAAAAAAGAAAAATTTAGATCAGAATTCTTTAAACAACTACAGACCTATATCAAACCTCCCCTTTATAAGCAAGGTACTAGAAAAAGTTGTATTTAAACAGCTTAATCAACATCTGGCTGGGAATGATATCTTGGAAAAATTCCAATCAGGCTTTAGAGCCAACCATAGCACCGAAACAGCACTAACCAAAATAATAAGTGATCTTAGGCTCAGCACTGCCGCAAACAAAGTTTCAGCACTTATCCTCCTCGACCTCAGTGCTGCCTTTGACACGATAGACCACAACATACTAATTGACCGACTTGAATCTTGGGTAGGCTTGTCCGGTCACGTCTTAGAGTGGTTCAAAACATATATTACAGGAAGGCAGTTTTTTGTCACCATCGGAGAATACGTCTCCAACAAGTATGATGTGCCTTTTGGAGTTGCTCAGGGTAGTCCTTGGGCCCTCTCCTCTTCTCTCTCTATATGTTGCCCCTGGGCTCCATCATCAGAGAGCACAATGTTGATTTTCATAGCTATGCCGATGACACTCAACTATATATCTCTGTTGAGCCTAGCCAAACCACTGCCATTCATGCCTTGACTAAATGCATGTCTGCCATCACAGATTGGATGAACAGTAACTTCCTAAAATTAAATGAGGATAAAACTGAAGTGTTGCTCATTGGGCCTAAGAAAAAACGTGCAAAACTCCACTCAAGCCTAGGTGACCTAAGCATGCACATTAAAGATAAGGTTACTAGCCTAGGTGTGGTCATAGACTCGGATTTGAGCTTTGAGCCTCACATCAACAAGATAACAAAATCTGCTTTTTTCCATCTTAGAAATGTCAATAAAGTGCGCGGCTTGGCCCCCCGACAAGACGCTGAGAAACTTATTCATGCCTTTGTCACCAGTAGGATAGACTACTGCAATGCTCTCTTCTCTGGTCTCCCAAAAAAAATAATTGACAAATTGCAACTCATTCAAAATTCTGCGGCAAGAATCCTAACAAGAACCAGAATGAGAGAGCACATCTCTCCTGTCTTGGCAGACCTGCACTGGTTACCTGTCTCATACAGAATCGACTTTAAGATTCTGCTCACAGTATTTAAAGCATTAAATGGACTTGCCCCTAGCTATATCTCAGACATGCTCTCTTTTTATGCCCCTGCTCGAGCTCTCAGGTCCACTGATGCCAAGCTGCTAAGAATCCCCCGCAAAAGAAGATCGGCGACGCCACGTTTGCCTGCTATGCGCCCAAGAGATGGAACGCCCTCCCCATCGAGATCCGATCAGCCACCTCCGTCGACTCCTTCAAGAAGCAGCTGAAGACCCACCTCTTCATCCTTGCCAACTCCTAGCTGCCAAGGCGTCATAGTGTCCCAGCTGCCGCAGCGCCCTTACTACTCGCAACCAGCCCTGGCAGGGGGCTCCCCTAGGTGGCCGCTGGTCTCTGCCTGAGGTTTCTTCCTAACTATAGGGGGTCTTTTTTCTCAGACCTCACTGAGCTTTTTTTTCCCCCTTACAAACTATGAATCAAGCGAAAGGGAGTTTTTCCTCACCCCTGATGCCACCAGGGGCCGCACCTGAGCGCCCAATCTCTGTGTGACTATCTATGACTTATGATAGGCCCAGCCACTATGGACCTTACACATCTAAGAATCCTGGTCCTAACCTACGTTGACCTTATGACTCTACATTCTCTGTCTGTCTCTTCTTCCTCTGCCTTCCTGCTTTTTCTGCCTCTCCTCTATACCTCTCCTTTTAAATCTATCTCTAACAATGTTTTTTTTTTCTCATTTGTTAAGCACTTTGAGTTACATGCCTTGTATGACACAGTGCTATAC
>NC_085864.1:40552093-40559593 GCF_034702125.1 Engraulis encrasicolus | reverse complement strand
ACACACACACACACGCACACACACAAACACACACACACACATGCACGCAGCGTCCCTCACCACTGCATAAATGCACACATACACACACAAACATATTTACACACACACACAGACACGCCCAAACACATACTGTATATACCGTACCCAGGTATTCACACATGCGTGCACACAGACACACTCTCAGACACAATCATCCACACATGCAGCGGTGAGGTGGGGAAGGCTGTAAAGTCAGCCTGGCACCCTATTTCATAATTTATATGCTGGTAATTGAACACACACACACTCACACACACACACACACACAATCATCCACACAAACAGGCACGCGCATGCGCGCGCACACACACACACACACAAACACCCACACACACACACACACACACACACACACACACACACACACACACACACAATCATCCACACAAACAGGCACGCGCATGCACGCGCACACACACACAAACACCCACACACACAAACACACACACACACACACACACACACACACACACACACACACACACACACACACACACACACACACACACACACACACACACACACACACACACACACACACACACACACACACACACAGCGTCCCTCACCCCATTCTTGTCTCCAAGGACTGTATAGGCAGGAGAGGGTCGTACTGTACTCTAGCCTACGTGAGCACACTAAACAGTCCTTGGGACAGGCTACTCCCAGCACAATGTGGGAAAGGCACAGAACAGCCTTTGGACTATACAGTATCAACAGCACCCCCATAACACACACAAACGCAAAGAAATATATTTCATGACAGTGTAATAATACATATTAAATCAATAATGTGTTAGCAAATTGTAATATTCAAATTATGTTATGCTACGTTAAGAATATACTGTATATAAAATGACAATAGCTGCAGTGTTTTCATACAATGCTGCAGAAATATATCACATGGCAATACACAGGTAGGCTACATACTGCATGATAATAGTCATCGTCATTACTATCATCCTTAACATCGTTTTATTATTATTTTATTCATTTTATTTAATGATTATGTTATCACAATATTTATATTATGACAATCCATTACATGGAGTCAATATTTGAAAAAATGCCTCTGGGCTTCTACCAAAAGTACCCCCATGATAGACACAAACAGGAAACCATTTTGTCAGAATACATATTTCGACAATTTTTTTATTATGTTGTAATCTATTGTCTAAAAACACATTACAATACTTTGATAAATACAAAAACAATAATTGCAGTATTTTCATTCAATTACAAATATTTTGAATAGGCCTATGTGCACTGAATTGAATATATTGAGCATGCACTTGAGTAAAATATAGTGTAAGATCTACCTGCATTAGCAGGGTACTATTGCTTCATGAGGGCCTACATGCCTACCTGTAACCTTGGGGGGAGGAAGAGAGCGAGAGAGAGAGAGAGACAGAGAGAGAGAGAGAGAGAGAGAGAGAGAGAGAGAGAGAGAGAGAGAGAGAGAGAGAGAGAGAGAGAGAGATGTCTTAAGCATAGCCTTCTACTCAGCTACACTGAAACAAATTATTTGTTGGCGGAACATAAAAAAATTATGGAAAGTATTTCCATCCAATTTGATTATGCTACCTTAGCAAGAAATGTTTTTGTTGAGTCACATTAAGGTCAATATGTTGGATCAACATAACATGTAAGTGTAACTGTGACCTAAGTACAAGGGGTACAGCCAACATAACTTTTAAAGGTTATTTCAACCTTAATAGAAAGGGTTAATCCATCATAACTTTTACATGTTGCTCCAACATATTTGGTTTAGGTCTGGATGAACCAACTTCATGGGGTAGTTACAGCAGTATTTACATTGATAGACTCAACAAAGCAACATCTTGCTATGGTAGCATAATCAAATTGGATGGAAATACTTTCCATAATATATTTATGTTCCCACAACAAAATATTGTTTGGATTGTTCAACACATCTAATTAACTGTATTAAGACAATACTTGTCAAGCCACATGAACATCAAACATAATAAAAGTCAATCATAAAATCAATATACCTTAATTAATTAAACATTCATTGTTGTCCTTATCAGTTCAGATCAAGCTAGAAAACACCTCAAGGCACACGCATCTACCAATATGCATGTCAGCCAAGTTCGTCAGTTGTAAGTTGGTTCCAGTTGAGCCTATAAGACCAACTACAATAAAGTTACACGCGATAAAGTTGAAGAATTAGTTGCCTTTATTTTTTCATTGCACATGTAATGATCAAAGCAAGATACAAAATGAGGGTACCTCTTCAAGTGCAAATGAGAAAGATTAATTTCTCAATTTCTCTAAAAACTCTTAAAAAAAGGTACACTGTGCAGGAAACGGTCAAAAAAGGTACTGCAACTATGCTGTTCATTGAAACTGGGCTGCCTATTGCCAAATTTGATCTTTTCATGAAAGTTTGCTAAGTAATAAACAAATATTTTATAGTATGGCCCAAATACAGTCATTTTTGCAGCTAAAAATGGCAATTTCTTGACATTCAAAATGGCCAAGATCCCAATGCAATTTTTCCCAGTCATAATGAATACTAAGAATATGATGGTGGTTAGGGTGCATCAGATGCCCCCTATGAAAAGATATTGCATTGGCCCTATAGTAAAAATGTTCTACACCCAGTAAAAACACACTGTGTAAAATATTTTGAAATTTGGATGAAGTCTACCGGGGCCACCAGCCCCATGAAAATAGAAAATAATGGTGATAGTCAGAATCTTGGAATAGAAATGGACATTTTGCTGCATAAAGCTACCCAATAAAAACATATTGTCTCAGCTGTGTGATAAAAATGTTCTATGCACAGTAAAATCACTCTGTGTAAAATATGTTGAAATTTAGATGAATTCTACCGGGTCCACCAGACCCATGAAAATACAAAATAATGGTGATGGTGATGGGCAACCTGGATTCCAAAGCTGAAGTCCAGTGCCACATATTCCAAATGACATACCTAGTTTTACCTTTCCAGTTAGGGCAATGGGGCACCTAAGTCACGCCCTTCTACTTCCGATCCATGGGGCTGGAGCTCTCAAAATTTTGAATGAGAGTTAATGGAGCGAGTCAAGCTAAATCCTCATCCCGTTTGGCATGTGCTCCGGATTTCACATATGATGACAGTGAATTTGAAAGGTTTGGATTTGCGTCGTAAGACCACTCATTTTCGACACGCAAGAAACGTTATTTTAGCTTTTGTGCAAAACTATGTTAGAGACTACACGTGCGCCTCGCATATCTGACGTGAACCGAGGCACAGCCAACCCTACCGCTGCACTGCGGCTTAAGTAGCTGCACGTCGGTCACACGTTCGGCGAGAAGGTCGCTTTGTGGAATAGCAGCACTTCAGAGAGAACAAGACCCCTCCGCTCCGCGTCGGGGTCTAAAGATTCTCTCTGTCGTGCTGCTATTCCACGGTAGCGACCTTCTCGCCGAACGTTAACCCTTACGTGTTTCACCTGTGGGCCTACAATTCATGGAGGAACATCTGTACTAAAGCTGTGAATGTTCCTTGGAATGCCTAGGCTACAAGGCAGTCAATACAACTGTATTGAAGAGTGCCATTACTCCACAGCACACAAGTGAACACTGCACACTGCACACAACAAAATTGCATTTATGCCTCACCCGTGCAAGGGGGCAGCCCTCAGTGGCGCCCCATGGGGAGCAGTGCGGTGGGACGGTACCATGCTCAGGGTACCTCAGTCATGGAGGAGGATGGGGGAGAGCACTGGTTGATTACTCCCCCCACCAACCTGGCGGGTCAGGAGTCGAACCGACCTGGCGGGTCGGGAGTCGAACCGGCAACCTCTGGGATGCAAGTCTGACGCCCTAACCGCTCACCCATGACTGCCCACTTAAGTACAGGTTTTGGGAAGTCACTCTTTCCAACATCACATACAGTTGTATTGTATGTACTCTATTGAACTTCTGCAGGGATTTCTTGAAAAAACAAAAGTCATTCCAAGGAGCATTCACAGCTTTAGTACAGATGTTCCACCAGGTATTAACAGCTACCTGTACAATCCTAGGCCCACAGGTGAAGCACACAAAAGTCATACAACTTCGCAATCTCTTGCTTGATACTGGCAGTGGGTCAGCTGGCTCATTACGCTATATTGGCTATATTTGGAATATGTGGCACTGGACTTTGGAATCCAGGTTGCCTATCACTATCACCATTGTGGTGGACCCAGTAGAATTAATCTAAATTTCAACACATTTTCCACAGAGTGATTTTACTGTGCATAGATTTTTTTTTTATCACACAGCTGAGGCAATATGTTTTTATTGGGTAGCTTTATGCAGCAAAATGTCCATTTCTATTCAGGGCTGGATTGGGCGATAAATAGGGCCCGGGCACTTTCGGATTTAAGGGGGCCCCCTCATTATTATTAGTGCCGGAGAACTGACTCACCGGTGGGCCCCGCACCCTCATGGGCCCCTATTTTCAGTAATGTAAAAAATAAAACAATGGGGGCCCACGAGGGTGCGGGGCTCACCGGGAAATGCCCGCCATGCCAGATGGCCAGTCCAGCCCTGTTTCTATTCAACATTTTGACTATCACCATTATTTTCTATTTTCATGGGGCTGGTGGCCCCGGTAGACTTCATCCAAATTTCAAAATATTCAATGCCATATCTTTTCATAGGGGGCAACTGATGCACCCTAATGGTGGTGCTAAGTATTCATGAAAAAGGTAACATTAGTGAATGGGTAGCATGAATTCTGGAAATAAACAACTAAGAATCTTACACAGTGTACATTTAAAAGCAGTGCAAAAACTGATGAAACAGACGGTTAGAATGAAACAGAAATTTGAAAGTGTACTTCCATTCTGGAAGGTAACAGAGATTAAGAGCATAAACCAAAACAAACACTGCAATGGCCACAGGTACGTTACCAATGTCGTTGAGGACTCTCTGCCGATCACACGCACACGAAGACAATACGTTTCAGCTGGACCGTCCAGATCAACATCCTGGAAAACAGTAAACAAAACCCATGATTGAAGCCGTAAGCGGTATTTGTGGGCGCAAGTTTGGGGCATTTCTGTCCACCCTAACACACCCAGAGATGGGAAAAGTAGTATAGTAGTATATTTAGTATAGTTTATGAAAGGTATGAGGAGGATGTTGACTTGTGTGCCCTCACACTGCCTGTTTAGGCAATTGAATGTGAGATCAAACTGATGTTCAATTACCTCTCTTCGTTTTTGGTGTGGCTATGACCCCATTCTGGAGTATGTTTCTCAACAGCATCATTGGTAACTACAGTAAAAACTTTGCTTGCATGCAATTTCCCATTGGCAAAATACCAAGTCGCTAACTAACAACGGTGTTTTTGAGAAACAGGGTCATGATCTTTTCACGAGTGTTGGTGAGAAACTTTACACATACAGCTAAGTATACAGTGTGCAAAATTGTTACAATACATTACATTACACTTAGCTGACGCTTTCATGTATTCAAAGCGACTTACATTTATTACTTTTCAGGGTATTGGTTACAGGCCCTGGCGCAATGTGGGGTTAGGTGCCTTGCCTTAGGCACTTTAGCCATGGATGGAGATGTAGCGACAGGTCAGGGGAGATTCAAACCTGCAACCAATAGATTGAAAAACCAACTCTCTAACCACTAGGCCACGGCTGCCCCACCAGCACAATTATTAGTATTTTGAACATATTGGCCCTTTTAGGCACATTGTCAACCAAAAATTGCATGAGAGAGAAAGATATGTCAAACCCCACCCATCCAATGCAAAAGAGTCTGCTCAAAGTTTGGTCTCCTAAGGGGGAGTTGTCTAAGGTGAAACTATGAAAAAATTATTACCCTACAGCACGATCGTATTCCAGAACTAAAACCTATATTGAGTTTAAGTTTTCTTCTAAGATAACTTCTGCTGCTTCAGTAATGCGGCCTTCGCAATGTACCACAGCAAGTGCAACACCCTCATGGGTAGATAGAGACCTGCAGAGATCTACAAATCAGAGATGACTGGTGTTGGATTGAACGTGAAATTTGGCAAAGGGTTTGTGATGATGTGAGGGTGCTTTAGCAAAGCTGGAATTGGGCAGATTCGTGTTTGCAAAGAACACATAACTGAGGCCAAGATGGCACATCAATGCAAGAAGGTTTGGTGTGTGTCCTCCAGCAGTGTCCAAAACGTGGATGAGATGCCAGGAGACATGTCAGGTAGCACAGGAGGAGCCCACCAGAGCCCAACAAAATGAGCCTCGCAGGCCACTGATGTGTGCGATCTCCCTATGCCACCTAATAACGAAAAAGACAGATCTAGCTGCCGAGTTGTAACATACCACTTTGTCTGGCTCTTCATTCAGGTAGACCGTCAGCTCCTCAGCATGCACTCCCTCTTCACATCAATGTTGTCAGTCTGCGTATGAGGGCCGGTCAATGTATGCCAGGAAACAAACATGCAGGAAAAACATTTTAACCAACAGGAAGAATAAACGCAGTACAGGTACAACCACATTAAACAAAGGACACATCTCATTTATCTAGTAGCGTAGTGCAGTGTTTCCCAACCAGGGGTACGTGTACCACTAGGGGTACGCGAGCACACTGCAGGGGGTACTTGGACAATTTGTAATTTTAACAAATACATAGATCTTAGTGACATTAGCATAGAGAAAGCTATATAAAACTTGACTTAGGGGGTACTCATGGCACAGTGAAAAGGCTTAGGGGGTACACAAGACAAAAAAGGTTGGGAAACACTGGCGTAGTGTATCGTTGGTACTGGCAGTGAAGTGGTACAGTACGTCACTGTTTGATATGGCATGGTGCAGCTCTGACACTTTTCCATTAGCCCCAAGTACTCGGTACCATTTCAGCACTCAGCCCTGGTTCCAAACGTACTGAAGTGATGCCAAAATGTGATGTCTGACCTTAAAAAGGTACACTGTGCAGGAAATTGTCAAAAAAGGTACTGCAACTACGCTGCTAATTGAAACTGGGCTGCCTATTGCCAAATTTGACCTTTTCATGAAAGCTTACCAAGTAATAAACTAATATTTTCTAGTATGGCCCAATACAGTCATTTCTGCAGCTAAAAATGACTATTTCTGGAAATTCAAAATGGCGGACCATGGAGAAGATCCCCCTTTTCATGTATGGAAATAGCAATTTTTCTGTCATAATGAATACTTAGAATTTGATGGTGGTGGTAAGTATTCATGAAAAAGGTAACATCAGTGAATGGGTAGCATGAATTCCGGAAATAAACAACTAAAACTCGTACACAGTGTACCTTTAAGTCCCCTGATCATTTCATGGGAATCGCAAGCCAGACAGACATGAGAATCAAATAAAAAAATAAAATAATAATAAAACAGAGCAGCAACCACATCAACTGACCTGCAAAAGACTGTTATATCATTGCCCAGGACTGCTGTGTGTAAAGCCAGCTGTAGTTAGAACTGAGGTGAAGACAATGAG
>NC_085864.1:40527093-40542093 GCF_034702125.1 Engraulis encrasicolus | reverse complement strand
TGTCGATTGATTAGCCTATACAGTAAATACGTCTTATCTGAAGTGTGTGTGTGTGTGTGTGTGTGTGTGTGTGTGTGTGTGTGTGTGTGTGTGTGTGTGTGTGTGTGTGTGTGTGTGTGTGTGTGTGTGTGTGTGTGTGTGTGAGACAGAGAGAGAGAGAGAGAGAGAGAGAGAGAGAGAGAGAGAGAGAGAGAGAGAGAGAGAGAATGGAGAGTGAAAGGAGCTGTGAGGACAGGTTGGCAAACCATTGGAAAGATTTATGTGCTGGTAATTGAACGGTCACAGACACAGACAACTCTCTCTCACACATAGACAGAGAGGGGGGGGGAGGGAAAGAGCAAAAGAAAGGCAGAGGGAGAGAGGGAGAGAGAGACAGAGAGATTCTCTCTAAGAGAGAGGCATAAAGAGACTGAAAGAGAGAGAGATGGCAATAAAAGGAGAAAGAGATTGTAGTTGTATTAGCATGTGTGTGTGTGTGTGTGTGTGTGTGTGTGTGTGTGTGTGTGTGTGTGTGTGTGTGTGTGTGTGTGTGTGTGTGTGTGTGTGTATGTGTGTGTGTGTGTGCGTGTGTGTGTGTGTGTGTGTGTGTGTGTGTGTGTGTGTGTGTGTGCGCACGTGTGTGCGAGAGAAGTTGGAGAGAGAGGGGGGGGGTGAGAGAGTTGGAGCGATGGAGTGCAGGAGCGAAAGAGGAAAGAGAGAGATGCCTTTCCTATGACACCCTTTCCCTTGGCAAAGTGTGTGGGCTCCTGCCTGCCTTGCTTCCTAGCTGCCAGGGCTGCTGCTAATGTTTTGGAGGCCCTCTGCATAAGTGGTCAGGAGGCCCCCCTCATAATAATAATAATAATAGTAGTAGTAGTAGTAATATTATTATTATTATTATTATTATTATTATTATTATTATTATTATTATTATTATTATTATTATTATTACATAATAATAATAATAATAGTAGTAGTAGTAATATTATTATTATTATTATTATTATTATTATTAGTATTATTATTAATTATTATTATTATTACAGTTTTTTTTCAATTGCTAACAAGCTTTTGTCCAATTCTCAGCGACATTTACAAAACACTTAATACAGTTAGCACACCAATGGCTTTCCAGTGCCATACAGTTGACACATTACATGCCTTTTTCACACAATTAGCAGTCAATGAATGCATTTCTTTGTGTGTATTTAACAGTGTGTGCTTTTGAGAAGAAAATGAACTGTTTGGCCAATTGTGCTTGGTAGGTTGTAGTCTTTGTTAAGAGTTTAGAAAAAGTATCCAAAGTATGGATAAGCGCTTGTTAGCAATTGAAAAAAACTGTAATAATAATAATGATAATGATAATAATAATAATAATAATAATAATAATAATAATAATAATAATTTTTTTAGTCAATCTCAATTTAGGGGGCCCCAATTTTGGGAGCAAAGTGGTTGAGGCCCTAAGCGCTCTGCTTACTCTGCTTATGCCTAGCGGCAGCCCTGCTTATGCCTTGCCGCCTTGCTGTGCCCCTCTCGAGCTCACTGGAGAGGAATGTCTCCTTAGACAGGAGGAAATGAGTCGGGCAATCAGAAATTGCCTTTGTGTCAAGAATTCACCGTGTGGATATATTGGAAAAATACACACCGAAACATAATCATATTTGACAACCAACCTCTCCGGGTGCCCCTTTTTAGACAGTTGGAGGGAAGGGACTTGATGTCTTCTAAAACCTGCTTGTGTGACATCTTTGTCATTTGGTCAGCTTTTCTGCCTGTCTGTGTAGTTTAGAAAAGTTCATGTCCTTCCTGTCAATTTCACGTCCTGTCTACCTGTTACTGTTGAAGTTATAGCCTTTGACTGTTTTACTAAGACCAGTGCAGTTAATATTTACATATACACAATGTTGAGTAAAAATCTGATAATGTTACGCTGACCAAAATTTAGTAAAACATTTTTAAATTGTTTTTGAGTGGGACCATATTTATCTGAAACTCAGTTCATTTCGACTTAAATTAACACGTATTTTTATTGCCTATATTTTTTACTGTCTATATTTTTTTTCTTTTCACTGGCTATTTTCACTCTCTATTTGCTCTGTCTGTCTGTCTGTCTGTCTGTCTGTCTGTCTGCCTAATTGACTGTTTTTGTGTTTGTGTTGAAGTTAGAACCTTTGACTTTTGCACAAGCCAGGTGTCCCTGTCACATATTGTTTGTCTATCTGTCAATTTGTCTGTCAATTTGTCTGTCCGTTTGTCTGTCTGTGTCTCTTTCACATGGTTGATTGCTGCACCTGTTGGTTGCTGCATATGCACACACACAAATACACACACGGACGCACTCAAATACACACACGGACGCACACAAATACACAAACACACGGACGCACACAAATACACAAACACACGCACGCACGCACGCACGCACACACACACACTAATATATGCTTTCTGTCAAGCACACACACACACACTCACACACACACACACACACACACACACACACACACACACACACACACACACGGGTCTGCCCATTTCTCTGTGTGTCCCCTCCGGTTGATTGGTGCACCTGGTGGCTTGAGTCTTCGTCTTCTCTGGATCGCTCCTCATTATGGACCCCTGCATAGGTAAAAGTGCATCACACGGCCTCACATAGCCCACATTAAACTCTCTATAGCAGTAATTATGGTCGCGGGGGCTTCTACTTTCAAAGAGCTTTTTTTCTCTCCCTCAGTCTTCCCTCAGTTTCTCTCATGCCTCACCTCACTTTCATTTAACTTGGTTCTTTTGTCACTTTCTTGAGCTGAACATGTTTCTTCTCTTTGCAAATGGCATATGGAAATGCCACGAATGCCTCCTCATTCTTCTCTGTGCTTTCTCTCTCTCTCTCTCTCTCTCTCTCTCTCTCTCTCTCTCTCTCTCTCTCTCTCTCTCTCTCTCTCTCTCTCCCTTCTAATGGATTTCCTTGTGTTGTTTGTAAGGGTTTGAAAGACAGAAATGAAGAACCTTTACAACAGCCTACGATGGCATTGACATTTCACTTTAATTACAGGGCCGTAAATGCGGCTTGTAAGTCAACATATCCTTACATCTTACATACATCACGGAAATGCTCTCAGATATGTCTTTCTGTGTCTTTCTGTGTGTGTGTGTGTGTGTGTGTGTGTGTGTGTGTGTGTGTGTGTGTGTGTGTGTGTGTGTGTGTGTGTGTGTGTGTGTGTGTGTGTGTGTGTGTGTGTGTGTGTGTGTGTGTGTGTGTGTCAGTCTCAATGTTTGTGTCATCTGTACTTCCTACAACAATGTTTCAAAGGAAAGGTCTCACGAAGAAAAGTGGTGTATTCAGAACTATTTTCTTTGGCCTCTGTCACAAATGGCTGTACACCGTTGCATGCGCGCACACGTGCACAAAATGGCTGCCAAAATGTGTGTTGTATTCTGTGTGCATGTGTGTGTGTGTGTGTGTGTGTGTGTGTGTGTGTGTGTGTGTGTGTGTGTGTGTGTGTGTGTGTGTGTGTGTGTGTGTGTGTGTGTGTGTGTGTGTGTGTGTGTGTGTGCGGTGTGTGTTGGCGGAAGCATTGCATTCCTCACCAACACCTCGTAACTTCCTTCTTCATTTCAACCACAGTCCCCCATGCTGCATTTAGTTTTACAGCTCCCTGTCTCTGTCTATCTCTGGTTTTGTCATTTCTAAGGCCTCCTGCCTAAAAATGTACTACCAGTGTCTTCACCAAGCCATTACTTTTGTCTGCACATTTTTATTATTCAGTATACAGTGCTGCCTGCTTTGTGCTTCCTTCTACGTTAAAATTCAGCATTTTAACGATTGCTGTTAATGTTTTTGTGAATGTGAACGTGAACACGTGAACGTGAAATCCACTTAATTTAATTCAAGCAACTAGCTCATATATTGTAGCTATAGGAAACCATTACAAAGACCAGGAAGTACAGATTTGTGCCCACAGCTATCGACAAAAACAGGTGAAGCAATGATGTCATCTGTACAGGCATATGTGACTACCCACAAAAAAATGGGCCTCATGAAGATTTTTTTTTTCATTTTATATCATTTTCATTTATTTGCAGAACCTGCAAACTTGCATTTTAAATAAAAAACATATTTATATGGGCTAGCTGTATGTCTTTTCTATTGGCAAAGGGTTCACAATATGCATCACGATACACATGCCACCACTTGCACAATGCATTGCATTTAATGTACTATTATGCTTTGCAATATTTACTTCAGTCTATGGGCAAGAGGAACGTTCAAAATCGCATTAACTGGGCCCACCATGACGCCAACGGTATTCCCGGTCTGGGTCCTTTGCCGGCCCTTCCCTGTCTCTCTTTCCCAACTCACTTCCTGTCTCTCCTCCACTATCCTTTATTGTAAAAAAAAAACAAATAAAGGCATGATGAGCCCCCAAAAATATGAAAAAAGAATACATGATTAACTCAATATGCCACCGGGCCTTGTTGTGGCTTGTTCTCTTCTGGCTAGTCATATGTCAAGACCAAACAGCAGTAATTGGGGGGAGTAATTAACCAGTGTTCTGCCCCATCCTCCTCCATGACTGAAATACCCTGAGGATAGTACCATCCTGCCACACTGCTCCCTTGGGGCGCCATTAAGGCCTGCCCCCTTGCACGGGTTAGGCATAAATGCAATTTTGTTGTGCAGTGTTCACTTGTGTGCCGTGGAGTACTGTGTCACAATGACAATGGGAGTTGGAGTTTCCCAATTTGGCTTTCACTTTTTTTCACTTTTAATTCTTGGAAGCCTAGGTTGAGTGTACAATATGTAATGCGGCAAGGTCAGATGGTCTCCATGAAAAGGAGAAAGGAAGTGAAGAAATGAAAAGAATTCAGCTGATGTATCAGACTAATTGCGAGCACCCTTGTCCTCAGCTTTTGTCAGGTGACACAAAAACAGAAAGAAAGATCAAACAAGACACAAGAAAGCAGACAAAGCACACAAACAATGGGAGAAAAAAACTCAGACAGTGGATGAAACAATACGGGAAGCTCAGATGAATAAACTGTCCTTCAAACAAAGTGAAGCTTTGAGTAGACCACATTGGAGCATTCACAATTTCACAGCGAGGACACATTGCAGCTAGTGTGAAAGCAGAGGAGAAGAGGAGCCAGCTGAGGAATTAAAACCACAAAACAGGGGACATACAAGCATGACAAGAATGTGAAGAACGAATCCAGAGAAAGAGGGACTTCTGCACCACGAGAGAAAAAAAAAAAGATAAATCAATCCACATTTTGGACTAAAACGCCGACCCGAGAGCTCCCTAATGATGGCAGTTTGTCGCCCCCACACCACATTTTTCCAGATATTAAAGCCAAGTTGTCTAAGTTGTCAACAGCACTCCACACACCACCCACTCACTCACACATCACTACTCTTTTCATCTCCTCTGGAGATGTCAGCTCCATTTTGGCCATTTCACAAACCCGACCTGTCCAGTCTGACTGCCCCCCTTCATACAAACAAAGTGGCTGGGAAATAAAAGGGAGCTCTACCCTCATCGATGCTTGCCCAAATATGGTGAGGATTTGAACTCGGCAACCCTCATTACATGAACAAAGTTAGCTAGGCATAGTTGTAGTTTTATTAAGAGTATGAAAGGCACATCATGTTATTTAGTATGCCAATTAGGAAAAGGACCAATCACA
Organism: Engraulis encrasicolus; assembly: GCF_034702125.1. Taxonomy (NCBI): domain Eukaryota; kingdom Metazoa; phylum Chordata; class Actinopteri; order Clupeiformes; family Engraulidae; genus Engraulis; species Engraulis encrasicolus. The sequence continues at coordinate 40,536,426 of NC_085864.1, read as the reverse complement.
TGGGGAGATGTATGAACGCATTTTGATTTCAGAAACTTTGGAAATGTTTAAGTTTGGAAACAAAAACATTTCAACAGACAAGCGATGGTGCAGTTTATAAAAAAAGAAATAACAATAACTCGACCTTGTAGACACTGGAACATATGCTGTGAGGCACGATTGATTTTTAGACTCTTATGTATCCCACACAAACCAAAGTTTTTCTGTCCAACTCGACAAACTTTCATGACATTGACTAAGCAGACAGTAGTTTAAGAAAGACAAGTTGATATACTGAAGCAATATTGTCAATGTTATTTAGTGGCTTAGAACAAAGAGCTAGCCATTAACCCTTTGTAAATTACAGTCATCCAACCGGCCTACTTTAATCACTCATCTGTATTACTTGTGCACAGTATTGTGCTACTACTAACTATTACTGTAACTAATGCATTTTTCACAATATACTTTGTACTTACATATAGGTATATAAAACAATCATTTGTGTGTGTGTGTGTGTGTGCGCGCGCGTGCATGTGTGTGGAGTTTTTCACACGAGTGCATTCAGCATTGCTGACTGACAACTTGCAATGATGCCATGTTTGTAATATGTGTGTGAGTGTGTGTGTGCCTGCGTGCGTGCGTGCGTGTGTGCATATGTGTGTGCATATGTGTGCATGTGTGCGTGTGTGTGTGTGTGTGTGTGTGTGTGTGTGTGTGTGTGTGTGTGTGTGTGTGTGTGAGTGTGCGCGTGTTCATAAGTATGTTTTCAGGTGTGTGTGTGTGCGCTGGTGTGCCTAACTGTGTTTTCCAGGTGTGTGTGTGTGTGTGAGTAACCCGTGTATGCATGCACTCAAATTTTGACAAGCCCATCCAAATCAGCCGTGCTGTGCCCACTAGGCCCTCATTAGGTCATACAGGGAGAGAGGAGGCAGGCAGACAGACAGCTCGGGTCCTCTCCATTAGCCTGGCTGGCGCTCCTAGCAGGAAACGTCAGTGCCATGACAAGCACTTCTCGGAAGCCCATCACTACGACAACCTGCTTGTTTGCTTGGTTGTTTGTTTGGGCCAATTTACGTAGCGGTGTTGTAGAAATTCATGAGCTCAGATATGGAACCAGTTATCATTTTAAGGTTGTTTTTGTGGCAGGTGCTTGAACCCTATGAGAGGGGGCAAGCCAGGCAGAAAATCTTTATTTTATATCTCTTTTTTTTCTTTCATTTTCTTTCATCCATTTTCTTTCATTCACTTTCTTTCTTTCTTTCTTTCTTTTTTTGTCGCTGTCTTTACAGCACGTCTTTTTCGTGGTTTCCCATTTTTTCGAATTTCTCTCTCTCTTTCTCTTTCTTTCTCTCTCTCTCTCTCTCTCTGTCTCTTTCCCCTGATGTGTGTAACCTCCTTGGATACATAGATGTGTTTGCATCTGCTGGTCGCCATGGCGATGGCCAATGAGAGGACATATTAAACGGTGACTGCTTCTTACAGCTCCCATTCTAAACTGTCCCGCCTGCCTGTCTGCCTGTCTGTCTCGCTTGCCTGTCTGTCTGTCTGCCTGTCTGTCTGTCTGTCTGTCTATCTGTCTGTCTGTCTGCAGAGACCTTCTGTGAGCCACAGGAAGACACACAGTCCCTGGGCCACTGACCATTGCATGAGGCAACCCTCATTTTCAAACATTTTACCAGGAAGGCCATGGGGGAAAGACATTTGGTGACGTAGATTTGGTGATTCACCGGCAGCCTTCAACACAACAGCTGCTCTCCTCCCAAGGCTGCATCACCAATTTCCATATTCAGTTGCATTGTGTTGTCAATGTCTTTTTGATTATTTTATTTTTTGAAATCCTTCCATAAAAAGCACCCAAGTGGTGACATTATCATGCAAATGTATCGTGAGGGGGCGATCAACTAAAAGGAAATTACCACCATACATCATGAGACCATGGTTAACAGAAGCCTGGACTTCGACTCAACTTTGAATATTAGAGATATTGCATATTCTAATAGCGATCATTTCAATATGGGACGTATTGCGTACACCTGCGTTGGAGATTTGTTCACATGACAACAAGTAAATCACATGTGGCACCTTGTGGGATTGTGTTTGCATTTGCGTGTTTTGTATAACATTATCTTACCCATATAAATGTATTACGGATGGATTTGATGTGCACTTTCCCACATGGGTAATGGGACAACTGTCTGGAAACAGGAAATTACCTCACGAGTCATGTTGGTGGCTGCCATGGTAACCTGAGTGGATCAGATGGTGACATACATATCATGAATAACTGATGGATAAAAACATGCCTAGAATGTGGTTAGCATTTGGGAAAGTATGTGTTCCGCATGTGGCATGAATAGGCCACTAATCTATTCCATACATATGGCCCACACATGGCCCCAATATGTTTTACATATGACCTATATTGGATCTTGGCCTTGGATATTATTTTACTTAAATTGGTCCCATATTTACCCCATTGTGTTTTTCTCCCATTTTTTGATCTAGTCATGTAGGGGCTATAATTCAACTGTTCCTCCCATACTGGTAATTTGTATCAAGTTGTTACTGTTTGTATCATTATTGGGAGAAAATAATTAAGATTAAGCTCTACTATCCAACACAATAACGAAGTGTAAGATGATAGCCTGTGCGCAGCATGCATTGCTTATCAATGACGGGTGGCTTGTTGGTGACGGTGACACCAAGTCGCAGTCAGGAATGGATATCGACATGATACGGAGTTTGTATGCTTAATATTTGAAACGGTGATGACTTTTAAAACGTAGTCAAACGGCCATAAGCAGCATTGTAATGAAGGGTGTCGTAACGGCAGATGGAACTTTAATTTCACGACGACATTCTGGCTATAAACTCGCCCTGGACGCTTCCCTGTTTCACTTCAGGACCAAAAGTAGGCTATTCAACCGTTTCCGTCCCCCAATTCCGCCCGCCTACTTATATATAGTACTGTTTAATACATCACGTGATGCCATGCATACAGCCACTCCCTAAGGTGACTGTGGGTGGCTTTAGGCCTGAAGCTGATATCGTCAGACGGTGTCCAGCTATCTTGGGGTGTTTCGACCCTTAACCGTAACACCCTCAAGCTGGCGGGTCAGCAGTGGTGGCCAGGTCACTGCCCATCAGCTCCAGGCCTCCAGCCCCCCTCCTCCCTCTTAAACCACAACCAGCATGAGGCTCTCTCTGCTGCCTCCCCTATCCTGCGCACAGCTGTCTTCCTCTCCTTGCCAGATATGCCGAGTGTAGTGAGCACCGACCACGTTGACTGTGCCGGGAACCCCCTACACCCGACCTCCACTGGAAAGAGCCATGCTTGCCAGCCCTTCTCCTTGCATTCCATGATGAGATCCTGGTATTTTAGGCTTTTCCTCTCATGGGCTTCCTCACAGCCTTCCTCCCAAGGCACTGTCAGCTCGACCAGGATGATTTTCTTAGCCTGCTCTGACCAGATGACAATGTCAGGCCTCAAAGTGGTCTGGACGATGGGGGGGAAAGTGAGTTTTTTCCCCAGGTCTGCTGACATCTCCCAACTTTGTGCCCCCTGGAGGATGTTGGTCCTGGCTCTTCTAACTGCGGATGTTTTTTCTCCTGCCCTGACAAATTGCAGCGATGGTGCTTGTGGCTTGGTCGGTTGTGGTCTTCTCCTGGCCTGCTCAAAAATGTCAGCCATCACGCGGAGCACTTGGTCGTGACGCCACCTGTACCTCCCCTGAGCCAGAGCGATTTGGCACCCTGCTAGAATGTGGGCCAGTGTTCCCCTCTTGCCACATAACTTGCAGAGTGGGTCCTCTCTCAGGCCCCACCTAACAAGGTTTGCTGGTGATGGGAGTGTGTCGTACACAGACCTGAGGAGGAAGCTAACACGGAAGGGTTCTAGCCTCCAGAGCTCAGTCCAAGTGACCCTCCTGTTTGGGAGGTCCCATCTGGTCCATGTTCCCTGGGTTGCCAGTTCTACAGCTTTCGCCTTCCGTGTCTCCTCCTCTTGGTGGCGAACTTCCGCTTGCACCATCTCTCGCCTCTGCTGCGCGTTTGCCTTGCTCCACTGGGTAAAGTGGGATGTTCCCAGTCCTTGCCGGCCCGTGCAGACATTGCCAATAATGTCTCTCAACCCGAGAGAGCTTTCAGCTTGCTTGACAGCAGTGTCTGCTGCCCACTTACGGCCTGTTCGCGTTGTAACCCCTGCATTGCTTACTTGCTCATCTCTTGAGTCTCTGAGCATCATTGCCACCCTGCACTTCGCCACCTTGAACTCCTCCACCACAGAGGAGAAAGGGAGTTGGAGTTGGCCTGATCGAATGTAGAGCCCCACGGCTGTGAAGCTGGGAGGGATACCCAGCCACCGCCTCAGGTGCTTGTTCACCTTCCTCTCCACTCCCTCCACTGCAGTCATTGGGATCTGATAGACTGTCAGCAACCACATCAGCCTCGGCAGGAGCCCATGTTGGTATATCCAAGACTTGAACTTGCCAGGTAGGCCTGACTTGTCAATTCTCCTTAGCCATTCGTCCGCCTGATTTGCAGTGTCAGTGATGTTGTTCCTGTCACTGAGGGTGTCGTCGTACCACTTTCCCAGGCACTTAATGGGGTTCTCCCTGATCGTAGGGATCTGCTCACCTTGGACGTGCAGTTCGAAAGTCTCTGTCAGTTTCCCCCTCCTTATCACCATGCTCCGTGACTTTCTGGGCTTAAAAGCCATTCTTGCCCATGATGCCAAGGCCCCAAGAGTCTTCAGGATCCACCTTGCCTGCACATGTGTTGCGGTTGTTATGGTGAGGTCATCCATGAATCCTCTCAGTGGAGGTTGTCTGCTCCCTGCTGCCGTGACTGGTCCCTTGGCCTCTGCTGCTGCTGCTGTAATCAAGAGATTCATCCCCATGATGAACAGAATGGGGGATACAGTGCATCCCGTCACGATGCCCTTCTCCAGCGACTGCCATATGGTGGTGAACTTGGCAGTCTGAAACCGCAGTTTAAATGACCCCAGGTAGCTGTTGATCATCTGCCTGATCTTGTCCGGGAGGTGGTACTGCTCCATGGCCTTGTTGATGAGGGAATGGGGCATGGACCCATATGCATTTGCGAGGTCCAGCCAGACAACTGTTAGGTTGCCCTTGCTCCCCCTGGCCTCCTGGATCAGATGGCTGAGGATGGTGGTGTGTTCCAGGCACCCAGAGAATCCTGGAATCCCCCCCTTCTGGATCGAGGTGTTAACATAGCCATTTGCTGTCATGTAGGTTGTTATTCTTCTTGCCAAGACTGAGAAGAAAATCTTGGCTTCTACACTCAGCAGAGAGATGGTGCGGAATTGGCTGATCTCAGAAGAGTCCTTCTCTTTTGGCACAAAGCAGCCCTCTGACACTCTCCAGGTGGTCGGTATGTTACCCTTCGCCCAGATTGTCCGGAGGAGCTTCCAAAGTATACGAAGAAGAAGTGGGCACTTCTTGTATACTTTGTAAGGCAAACCACTTGGTCCAGGGGCTGATGCTGTCCTTGCCCTTTTCACCACCTCCTCCACTTCCTTCCAGGTTGGTTCCCGGGTCACCAAAGGTTCGGAAGGGGGTGGCACGCCAATGATCTTCGGGTGGCTGCCCAGGTGTTCATACCTCTGTGGGTCACAGTGTGTTAGCCTCAGAGCTTCTTCGACCTCCTCTTTAGAGCTGCTGAGCGTTCCTGATCTTGCTTCCCCTAATAAGGTTCTGGTGAACCTATAGGGATCTTTGATGAACTGTGCCCTTGCTGCCCCTTTCTTCCGCCTCTGTTTCCGTGTCTGCTCCGCTCTTCTCAGCCTGTGGAGCCGCTCACGAAGCCCTGATGTTAGGTCTCTTATTCCCTCTTTTTCCCCCTCTGTGGCACTCTTGAACTGCCTGGAGAGTGTCTTTATCTCTCTCCGCAAGCTCTTCATCTCCTTCTCCCTACGATTTGGCTGCTGAGCATTTGGAGTGCTGGTCTTCCTCTCCTCAACACCAAACCGTTCCTTGGCCACGTTGTAGGTGATTGCAGTCATCGTTGCTATTTTCTGCTCAGCTGCCCCTACCAGAGCAGTTTCTAGAATTTTGCACAGATCCTCATCCAGCTGCTTCCATTCCTTGTTGCTGTTCATCTTTGGCCACTTCACTCTGTCTTTTGCAGGTTGGGTTGGCTGGGAGGCATCAGAGTTGACCACAGTGTGGTTCTGAGGCAATGCCGTTGCCAAGAGATCTCCAGTGCTGTGGTGTGCCTCCTGACTGGGGTTCTCCTGCGTCTGACGTGGTGTTGCCACCCTGCGCTGCAACGTAATTACCTCCTCCCCACACTTGGCCTTGGCTTGATGGATCTTAAGCCCTCTGCTGTTCTTACATAACTTGCCACAATGGCATCGCACCTCTGGTGCCGTCCCTGTTAGTGTGGTTTGGGTGAGCCTTCTCATTAGCCGTGTTTCAGTCCTGGTCTGTGCCGTTGTATCCGTCCTTGTGAGTCTCTCATCCTCCCCCCCTCTCGGGAGACTCTGGGGGTATTGCTCATTGTGGTCATCCGTAGCTTGATTTGGTGCCCTCTTGCGAGTGCTGTACATAAGGTTGCTGGCCTCATGCACCCACGCCAGGCTTTCCTGGAGGTCAGCTGTCTCTCCAGCGTCACTGATCTTCCTCAGTTGCCATCCAGCCTTTCCTGGAAGTCACTGGTTTTCCAGAGTTCTACTGTTTAATACATCACGTGATGCCATGCATACAGCCACTCCCTAAGGTGACTGTGGGTGGCTTTAGGCCTGAAGCTGATATCGTCAGACGGTGTCCAGCTATCTTGGGGTGTTTCGACCCTTAACCGTAACACCCTCAAGCTGGCGGGTCAGCAGTGGTGGCCAGGTCACTGCCCATCAGCTCCAGGCCTCCAGCCCCCCTCCTCCCTCTTAAACCACAACCAGCATGAGGCTCTCTCTGCTGCCTCCCCTATCCTGCGCACAGCTGTCTTCCTCTCCTTGCCAGATATGCCGAGTGTAGTGAGCACCGACCACGTTGACTGTGCCGGGAACCCCCTACACCCGACCTCCACTGGAAAGAGCCATGCTTGCCAGCCCTTCTCCTTGCATTCCATGATGAGATCCTGGTATTTTAGGCTTTTCCTCTCATGGGCTTCCTCACAGCCTTCCTCCCAAGGCACTGTCAGCTCGACCAGGATGATTTTCTTAGCCTGCTCTGACCAGATGACAATGTCAGGCCTCAAAGTGGTCTGGACGATGGGGGGGAAAGTGAGTTTTTTCCCCAGGTCTGCTGACATCTCCCAACTTTGTGCCCCCTGGAGGATGTTGGTCCTGGCTCTTCTAACTGCGGATGTTTTTTCTCCTGCCCTGACAAATTGCAGCGATGGTGCTTGTGGCTTGGTCGGTTGTGGTCTTCTCCTGGCCTGCTCAAAAATGTCAGCCATCACGCGGAGCACTTGGTCGTGACGCCACCTGTACCTCCCCTGAGCCAGAGCGATTTGGCACCCTGCTAGAATGTGGGCCAGTGTTCCCCTCTTGCCACATAACTTGCAGAGTGGGTCCTCTCTCAGGCCCCACCTAACAAGGTTTGCTGGTGATGGGAGTGTGTCGTACACAGACCTGAGGAGGAAGCTAACACGGAAGGGTTCTAGCCTCCAGAGCTCAGTCCAAGTGACCCTCCTGTTTGGGAGGTCCCATCTGGTCCATGTTCCCTGGGTTGCCAGTTCTACAGCTTTCGCCTTCCGTGTCTCCTCCTCTTGGTGGCGAACTTCCGCTTGCACCATCTCTCGCCTCTGCTGCGCGTTTGCCTTGCTCCACTGGGTAAAGTGGGATGTTCCCAGTCCTTGCCGGCCCGTGCAGACATTGCCAATAATGTCTCTCAACCCGAGAGAGCTTTCAGCTTGCTTGACAGCAGTGTCTGCTGCCCACTTACGGCCTGTTCGCGTTGTAACCCCTGCATTGCTTACTTGCTCATCTCTTGAGTCTCTGAGCATCATTGCCACCCTGCACTTCGCCACCTTGAACTCCTCCACCACAGAGGAGAAAGGGAGTTGGAGTTGGCCTGATCGAATGTAGAGCCCCACGGCTGTGAAGCTGGGAGGGATACCCAGCCACCGCCTCAGGTGCTTGTTCACCTTCCTCTCCACTCCCTCCACTGCAGTCATTGGGATCTGATAGACTGTCAGCAACCACATCAGCCTCGGCAGGAGCCCATGTTGGTATATCCAAGACTTGAACTTGCCAGGTAGGCCTGACTTGTCAATTCTCCTTAGCCATTCGTCCGCCTGATTTGCAGTGTCAGTGATGTTGTTCCTGTCACTGAGGGTGTCGTCGTACCACTTTCCCAGGCACTTAATGGGGTTCTCCCTGATCGTAGGGATCTGCTCACCTTGGACGTGCAGTTCGAAAGTCTCTGTCAGTTTCCCCCTCCTTATCACCATGCTCCGTGACTTTCTGGGCTTAAAAGCCATTCTTGCCCATGATGCCAAGGCCCCAAGAGTCTTCAGGATCCACCTTGCCTGCACATGTGTTGCGGTTGTTATGGTGAGGTCATCCATGAATCCTCTCAGTGGAGGTTGTCTGCTCCCTGCTGCCGTGACTGGTCCCTTGGCCTCTGCTGCTGCTGCTGTAATCAAGAGATTCATCCCCATGATGAACAGAATGGGGGATACAGTGCATCCCGTCACGATGCCCTTCTCCAGCGACTGCCATATGGTGGTGAACTTGGCAGTCTGAAACCGCAGTTTAAATGACCCCAGGTAGCTGTTGATCATCTGCCTGATCTTGTCCGGGAGGTGGTACTGCTCCATGGCCTTGTTAATTATGTATCCACTGTTTAAGTCAGGAATGGATATCGACATGATACGGAGTTTGTATGCTTAATATTTGAAACGGTGATGACATTTAAAACCGAGTCAAACGGCCATAAACAGCATTGTAATGAAGGGTGTCGTAACGGCAGATGGAACTTTAATTTCACGACGACATTCTGGCTATGAACTCGCCTTGGCCGCTTCCCTGTTTCACTTTAGGACCAAAAGTATTCAATCGTTTCCACAGTTCCTGTATCGGTAAAGCTAGGACTACACGTGTGAACCAAATCAACACAACAGCATGAATGAATAATAAACAGTAACGGAAATACAGACGTGACCTGAAATCAAGCGGGCGGAATTGGGAGCCTTTCGCCAGAGAATTGTGCTGAAGCTAGATTTTGGACATGCTGGACGTTATCGCCAAATTACGATAGAAAGGACTACCAATGTTAGCTAATATTGCTCATTACCTCATCTACACAGTTGCCGCTATCCAAAAATATAGCCTACGAGAGCATAATTAAATAGTATTTGAAAGAGTGATATTATCACGTTTTCAGT
>NC_085864.1:40494593-40509593 GCF_034702125.1 Engraulis encrasicolus | reverse complement strand
ACATTGATTGGTTCAATGTGTTGACGCATAATGTATCTTTTCAGATTTTCACACAGGCAAAGATGCAGTAGGAAACTCTTATTATATGAGGCCCCTGGGGAGAATTCTTGAAAATGGAGAGTGTTGAAGAGAGACTAAGCACGTTAAACTATATACTGTACATAGAGATAGATAAGTAACAGACAGACAGAGCTGTTGGGCAGCTTCAACTGGGAATAAATCATAGTCAGAGAGGCATGTAGTCTACTGACTGAAGGCCAGAGAGAGCCCTGTGTGTGCGTGTCTGGCCAACTGCTGTTTGACATCATGTTTTGGCACTGAGCTCTTGTGTACAGCCCTGTTGCCTTGCTGAAGCCCAAACCATCTGACCCATCCACAGCTCCAGCCCTACTCTACTACTGTGCCCTTGCAGTAGGTCTACACGTAGATGCAAAGTGTTACTGACACTCAGGGTGTACTATGTTACCCGCACCACACTGGCATACACTTGGCCCACAACTGCCCAGCTCATTTGACTACTGTTATGGTACGATTATCTATAGGACCCAACATGCTACCTTTATTTGGTTAAGGTTTATTCATAGACACATACAATAAGGATAGTCATTAGTATTGAACAAGAGAACTCAACCATCTATCCACTATTGTAAAGTTGAACATTTATTGACACAATTGACATAACCCTTGACACAGCCTACACTGTCCAATTCTGATGTTAACAAGCAAAAAGAAAGAAAAAGAAAAATGAAAAAACAATAACATTAAAAAAATAAAAAAAAACAATTGCATGGATTCTTTATAACCAAATAACTTTAGAAGAATGTAACAACTATAATTAAGCTCTATATATTAATAATAATGTAATATAGTATAATATAGTATTTTCAATAGAGATAACATTTTATGTGTACTGAGCTATTATTTTTGTAAGATCTGAGGCCAGGGTTGGCTGAGTGCCTGTAGGATCATCCGGTTCTCCCTAATTTGCTACCAGTGCCTGTGAGTATAATATAAAATACTATTTAAGTTATTTTGTGTAAGTGCTAAAGCGAGTGGTGTCCCTCCACACTGTGGCAGGAAGTCCTCATGACTACGGTTGTCAAGGTGTTAGCCCTCTGTGCAGCGCTGGTTAATTACTCCCCCCACCAAGCTGGCGGTGCGGAAATCAGACCGGCAACCTTTGCGCTATAAAACCTGCCACCCTAACCGCTTGCCCATGACTGCCCTAATGCGAACCACGGGCAGGTTGTTTAGGCCCTTCACTTTCACACTCAGGTCTCCTTCACCTCAGCTACAACCCTCAGCAGGCCATTGTGGGCTTTTTTAAGTTAATCATTTTAGTTAATATTTTCACATGTACCAAAACCTCACAACTGATTTTTTTTGTATGAGCAAAAACATGCAGAGTGAGTATCCCCTGATTGTGCTTCGCTCTCACCGACCATCCCTGAACCTTAACAGGCACTAACTGACCCCATTGGCCATTATCCATTTCATGATGTGCTTATTAATATGCTGAGGACTCCCACAGAAAACACACACACACACACACACACACACACACACACACACACACACACACACACACACACACACACACACACACACACACACACACACACACACACACACACACACACACACACACACACACACACACAGCTTAATGTAAGTGGTCCTCACTGATGTTTAGTGGCCCACACTCATATTCACAGGTCCTCATGCATCTCTTTATAGCACATTAGTATGCAAAGAGCCTTTACAGTAGATACAGACTCTTCTCATTGGTTATTGTAAATCCTCACAGGCCCTTTCCCGTGCCCTGATAGGTTTATGACTATACCATGCAAGGGACCCTTTACGATAGTCGATACACACTATTAGCCCTGCCAGGTTGGCCTTCATCCTTCTCATAATGGAGTTATTACACTAACATGCAAGTGTGTAAGCTGTGGTATATATACAGCATACAGATTTTGATACACTGCCCGCCAGCCAAACTAAATTCGCCACCAAAAACATGGTCAAACACTCTAATATGTTGTTGAAGCACTTTAATATTTGGTTGTGTGGTACCCATGTTCGGTGTCATTGTTGTGTTTGCAATGTTACAAATTGTATTTCCATCCAGTGTTGCGCGGTCATCTTTCAACAAGATCTGGCATTGATGATTGATGATGGTAAAGTCTGAATGATGATGGTAGGGTCTTATTCAGCATATGTCAAGGATTCTCAATAGGACTCTGTAGTGGGCAATCCTTGTGTGAAAATGATGTCTGGTGTTCCCTGAAACACATTCTCAAATTGTGAGCCCAAGGAAGCCTGGCATTGTAAATCTTGGATTATGCCTGTGTCATCAGCAAAGAACAATCCATTGATGGAATAACCTGGTTATTCACTAAATTCAGGCAGTCAGCTGATCTCATTCCTTGAGCACATACTTTTGCTTGCCCTAGTGCTGACACCAAATATTTACAGTAAGTGATTGCCGATAGCCTGGCTCTTGCGCAGACCCTTAGTGCTTCGTGCATCTTCGTTGCACTTTGTGAGCTCGAATATCCATCTGCGTGAGCACCAGGTTAGTTGCTGATGCCATGGAACATCTTTTCGACATCCACAGGATGTGGTGCTTCACATGGTTGTTTCAGAAATGAGAAGCAAGTCATTGCAGCAGGGTGGTTAATGGAGCATAAGACATAATTCACTCAAGCATAGACCATCACAGAATCCAAACTATAACCTCATTGAGAATCTTTGGGATATGCGTGGAAAAGACCTTGCAGACTATTCAGACTCATCATCAGTACTAACCTGATTATCGAGTTTCAAAACTCTTCAAGACTTGGTTGACCCACCGCCCTTGGCTTGCTACTGGTCTAGGCGAGAGGAGTTGCCAATTTTTCCTGAGCTCAGAAATAATATTAGCATTGCTCCTGGCATGACTAGAAGCAAGGCTAAACGTTGTGTCACTAGGAGGGCGCGGCCTGGCTACATCAATGCAAAATCTTGATGAAAAGTGAATGCAAAACTGAATGGAAATAAATCGTGTTACATTGCAGACACTTATGAAACAATGACTCAGCAAATGTGTGTCATAATAAAAGCTAAAGGTAGTCCAATAACATATTAGAGTGTGCAACCCTTTTTTTTGGGTGGCGCCCTCTTTTTTTTGGCCGGGCAATGTATATCCTGCTTGACTCAGTCCACTGGCTCTACTGTGGATCGACCAATGGGCCACCCCCTCTAAACTGTGGGCCAGTGCCTAAGAAGAAGCAACAACAACAACAACAACAACAACAACAACAACAACAACAACAACAACAACAAAACAAACAGAGAACATCAGTATCAGTCCCCACTGAGACTGTTGGCCCACCAGGGAAATGCCCAGTATGGCAGATTACCAGTCCAGCCCTGTTGGTCCTCATAGCAATCTCACTGGCCCTTGGCCATCTCCTTACGGCCTCATTACCATTCACAAGGCCTCCGTGGCAGGAGGAGTTGCTCTCACAGCCAAAACTGACCAGGGCAGCACACCAACCCCCCTACAGCAGCATGGCACTGTGCAGTGAGAGGAAACCAGCGGTAGCCGTGCCAACACTGCCTCTGGATCTGATTGGATGGATGGAGGGAGGAAGTGATGTCATAATATACTGTAAACAATGTCCTTACACTCACCTTGGAGGTGCACTGCAAAGTCAGTACAAAAGGAGGTTGCTGTTCAAGGAGGTTACTGCAATATTTCCAGAGATTTTTTTTTCCTGCACGTTGTAGTGCTTTGCAAACACCTCATTAAAAATAGATGCAGTAGGATCGATTGTAGAATATGTGGGAGGTGGTATGAAAAATATTTAGAGATACACAAATGCCTGCTGGTGGCAAGTTGGTTATTAGATTTTTAGACTTGTTTAACACATCTCCTAATGAGCACAATATGATACTACACTTTCTTACTCCTTGGAGCAACGCAGAGATGTGTTTTACTTGACTTATTAAGTCGTGTCTTTATGTTATGAAGTTCACCAAACTGTAATTCAACTGTGAGCTTTAGCCTACAGGTTATATCATGGTATGTAAGAAATGTATCTAGCCTACTCTATCTAACCATTAGTCATCATTCTTGTGATTCCTGAGTAAATCTGTAGTGGGTTTCAGAATGTTTATATGCAGCAAGGATACATGCGTAGCTATAAGCTCAGTTTACATTCCAGTTTAATGGAGATACCTTGATGTAGGCCTTGTAAATAATTAACATTTCATATATTAACAGTACCGAACAGTTTTCGTGCATGGCACTATATCTATCTTGTCTGTACAGTGCTTTTACAACTCATCACAATTTGCCATGTATGTACTCTCCATGTGTACTGTACAGTACTGTGTATATGGCCATATGCCACCATAGTAAAATTAACTTCCACATACCCAACCTACATAGAGTTGTCATACAATATTCTGTAGCAAATCTCCCCTCTGTGCTAAAATAAAAAAGTCGATGAAGTCGAAAATGTGGACCTTCATTAGAGATGTTTTTGGAACCTGCCTAAAGAATAAAAGTGCCTTTTCAATAATACATGAAGAAGCCAGGCAGTTTTCAGTGGAAGTGACTGAGACTGTACTTAGTAGGAATTTTAAACAGTGCGGATAGGATTGTCAGTGAACCCAGAATTGAGCAAGCCGGTCATTTTCCTCTCCATTGTGAAGTAAAGAGGAGCTTTGACCTCATCCATCAGGAATGAGGGAGGGAGGATGACAGAGACAGAGAGAGATGGATTGCATTATGGAGAGAGAGAGAGGGGGTGATAGAGAAAGGACAGAGAAGGAGAAATAGAGAGAGCGTGTGTTGAGAAAGAGAGAGAGAGAGAGGAAATGGAGTGAAGGGGAGTGGAGCGAGAAAAATAGTGTAAAACAGACATTAAATAGCAAAGAGAAAGAAAAGACAAGTGGAATGGATAGAGGGCGAGAGAGAGAGAGAGAGAGAGAGAGAGAGAGAGAGAGAGAGAGGAATGAGGAGGAGAAGGAGGAGAGGTACTGAAGCACGTCCCTCCTTGTGTCGTGGCATCCAGAAGGACGTTCCACACCCTGGCTAGCGCATGCAGGCCTGCTACTCCAAGTCCTTAAAAGACTCGACCAGCGACCAGGGCTCCTGCATCCATCCCCCTGATGCAGCCAACTCCCCCAGAGAAGCACAAGCAGACATGCACAGCACAACACAGGCAGCACAGTGCAGTACAGTGCAGTGCGGCACTGCATAGCTCAGCGGTTGATCTGATATCACCAAGTGTTTACTGATCCAGGATCAATGTCAAAGTTGTTGGTGGCCAGCATTATTGTTACAAGTAACCTGTCATCATCTGTGATCCGATCATTTGTGACTGATGACGTCATTGGTATGTGAAATGAATGTCCCATATCAGATCAACCATAGTTCAGCCATTGTACTATTTAAAAAATGCAGCGTAATACAGCACAACACAGCCAAAGCAGTACAGCACAGTATGGTGCCGTTTAGTCCTTTAAAGTCCTTTAAAGTCCCCCAGAGAAGCACAAGCAGACATGCACAGCGCAACACAGCCAGTGCGGTAACACTTTACTTTACGGATCGCTAATAAGGTGTTAATTTCATAGTAATTTCTCAGTAATTTCAGTCTAATTTTATGGTAATAACTGCTTGTTATTAGTAATAACAGCAAAATAACCATATGGTTTCCAGTGCAATTACACTATAATTTCTCATTAATAACAGCAGAAATAACCATACAGTTTCCCGTGCAATTATGCTGTAGTTTCTAGTTAATAGTAGGCTAATGGAAACAGCTACTGTGTCATCATAGTAGTTAGGTGGTAAGTATGCCAGTAACTAGTCTAGTCTAGAATCTACTAGACTAATGATTGAACTGGCCTTGCCCCAGGGCAGAATCCTGACATTATGTTTAGTTTAGTTTAGTTTGTGAGTGTGTGTTTGTGTGTGTGTGTTCTCATTACTTCCTCTTTATAAAAAAACTAAAAAAAAAAAAAAAAAACTAAAAACCCTCTTTGTAATTGCACTTGTTGTTCTGTATATCTCCTGTGCACTTTGTATTTGCTTGTGATGTTGGCTTGATTATGTCCTCTTCTGAAAGTCGCTTTGGTTATAAAGCGTCTGCCAAATGCAATGTAATGTAATGTAATGTAATGTAATGTAACTAAACGGTATCAGCCGAAGTAGTTTCATACTAATTAGGCTACATCAGGGCCGTAATGTGCAATATTTCCTCTTCCTATGTTATTGCATAGAAACAACCACCCAAGCATCCTTGTATTATTTCTGCTTAATTACCTTGGAAACAATTGAGTAGTTATATGGAAATAAGATAGAATCAGGGCCGTAAAATGCATTATCACCTATTCCACTCAATTTTATGGAAATTACATATTTTCATGGCCTTAAAATGTCTTATTTCTTATTTCCACTCAATTACTTAGTTATTATCATTTTTAATACAATATATTTATGCAATGACACAGGAAGAGGAAATATTGCACATTACGGCCCTGATGTAGCCTAACTAGTATGAAACTACTTCAGCCCCTGCCGTTTAGTTACTGGCATACCTACCACCTAACTACTATGATGACACAGTAGCTGTTTCCATTAGCCTACTATTAACTAGAAACTACAGCATAATTGCACTGGAAACTGTACGGTTATTTTTGCTGTTATTGAGAAATTATAGTGTAATTGCACTGGAAACCATATGGTTATTTTGCTGTTATTACTAATAACAAGCCGTTATTACCATAACATTAGACTGAAATTACTGAGAAATTACTACAAAATTAACACCTTTTTAGCGATCCGTAAAGTAAAGTGTTACCGCCAGTGCAGTGCAGTGCAGTGCAGTGCGGCATTACGTAGTTCAACGTAGTTGGCCTGACTAATGCGTAATACTAGTCAGGCCACGCCCTCCTAGTCACACAATACCTTCGGTGTTGCTTCTTTTCAGGCCAAGAGCAATGTAAATCTCCAGAAAAATCATGAACTCCACCCACTTTGTTGGACACCAGTCAACCAGTAGAAAACCTAGCGAGGCAGGTCAACCATGTCGTTTGGGAAACATTAATTGTTATGCTCTTGGTCAGACCAAGTCTCGAAGAGATTTGAAAGTCGATGATAATCAGGCCAGAGTAATATGGCACAACACAGCCAATGCAGGGCAGCACAGTATGGTGCTGTTTAGTCCATTAAAGACTCCTGCAGCCCCTGATGCAGCCAAGGCCCCCAGAGAGGCACAAGCAGAAATGCACAGCACCAGGGAAGACAACTGAGGGGGACAAAGGGGTCAAATGTCCGTGCCCAGGGAGAGAGGGCTCCCAAAAATGGCAGCAGCCCTTGCACTGCACAATACAGCCAGTGCAGTGCAGTGCAGTGCAGTGCAGTGCGGCACCGCGTGGTACAGCCAGTGTACTGTTACAGTAGCGCAGCATAATACAGCACAACACAGCACAGTGCAGCACAGCACAGCACAGTATGGTGCCGTTTAGTCCTTTAAAGATCCCGGCACCCCCTGATGCAGCCAAGGCCCCCAGAGAGGCACAAGCAGAAATGCACAGCACCAGGGAAGACAACTGAGGGGGACAAAGGGGTCAAATGTCCGTGCCCAGGGAGGGAGGGCTCCCAAAAATTGGGGTTTCACTATATTGCATGTATTGGATGGTGGGGCCTTCAAGAAGACTTTGTCCTGAGCCTGATTAAGCCTGTGAGCAGCCCTGCACAGCACAATACAAGCAGCGTAGCACAGTGCAGTGCGGCACTGCATAGTTCAGCCAATGTACTATTACACAGTGCAGCGTAATACGGCACAACACAGCACAGTGCAGCGCAGCACAGTATGGTGCCGTTTAGTCCTTTAAAGATCCCGGCACCCCCTGATGCAGCCAAGGCCCCCAGAGAGGCACAGCACCAGCGAAGTCGAAAGCAGGGGACAAAGGGGTCAAATGTCCCAGGCCCAGGGAGAGAGAGGTCCCAAAAATGGGGGTTTCATTACATGTATTGGATGGGGGGGGGGGGGGGGGGGTCCTTTAAGATGACTTTATCCTGGGCCTGACAAAGCCTGTCAGCGGCCCTGCACAACAAAATGCAGCCAGCGCAGTACAGTGCTGCACCGCATAGTACAGCAGGTGCACTGTTACAGTAGCGCAGCATAATAGCCTACAGCACAACACAGCACAGTGCAGCACAGCACAGTATGGTGCCGTTTAGTCCTTTAAAGACTCCTGCCAGCCCCTGATGCAGCCAAGTCCCCCCAGAGAGGCAGAAGCAGAAATGCACAACCCCAGGGAAGACAACTCAGGGGGACACAGGGGTCAAAATGTCCCGTGCCCAGTGAGGGAGGGCTCCCAAAAAATGGGGTTTCACTATATTGCATGTATTGGATGGTGGGGCCTTCAAGAAGACTTTGTCCTGAGCCTGATTAAGCCTGTGAGCAGCCCTGCACAGCACAATACAAGCAGCGTAGCACAGTGCAGTGCGGCACTGCATAGTTCAGCCAATGTACTATTACACAGTGCAGCGTAATACGGCACAACACAGCACAGTGCAGCACAGCACAGTATGGTGCCGTTTAGTCCATTAAAGACTCCTGTCTCCCCCTGATGCAGCCAAGTCCCCCAGAAATGGACAGCACCGGGGAAGCTGAAAGAGGGGGACAAAGGGGTCCCATGCCCAGGGAGATAGAGGTCCCAAAAATGGGGGGTCATTACATGTATTGGATGGTGGGGCCTTCAAGATGACTTTGTCCTGGGCCTGACAAAGCCTGTCAGCGGCCCTGCACAACAAAATGCAGCCAGCACAGTACAGCGCAGTGCTGCACCGCATAGTACAGCAGGTGTACTGTTACAGTAGTGCAGCATAACAGCCTACAGCACAACACAGCATAGTGCAGCACAGCGCAGTATGGTGCCGTTTAGTCCATTAAAGACTCCTGCGTCCTCTGATGTAGCCAACTCCCACCTCCTCCCCAGATAAGTGCACCGTAGCAGCAGAGCACACTACAGCACAGGTAACCAAATTTAACACAACACGGCACAGTCTGGTTCAGTATTGGCTGAGTGGTTAAAATGCAGCTCAGAGAGGTCACGTGGGACCGACAAGCGCGATGGTCAGAGAATTCTAAGCTCTTCACATTTCCCCAAAATTAGTCAATTTTACGGGCTCCTTTGTTTTTCAATTTAACATTATTCGACGGCGGAGGAGTGACAGACTCAAATATGTCGAAAAATAAGATTAATTCTTCATCTCCAAATGCTTCTCCAAGAGGGAAACGTCTGAAGCCTGGCACGGATGCTAGTGGCAATGACACAATCCTGCTAGCACTTGAGCAACAAGAAGCTAGAATGGAGGCTATGGTGGAGAGGGTGCTTCATACCGAGCTCGGCGGGGTGAAAGCCTCGGTCAATGCATTGCAAAAGGACTTGATGGAACATATGACAGCGATGAAAGGCCTTGGTGAGAAGGTGGATCGTGTTCAATCAGAAACTAGGGGGCTGAAACGTGATTTTGTTACCGTCAAAACGGAGGTGGAACGGCTTCAAGAAAAGCTAGCAGAGTTGGATGATCGTGGAAGACGGAACAACGTGAGGCTAGTGAATTTGGCGGCTAACAGAGAGGGAGGAGATGCAATCAGATTCCTGCAGGAAATGCTGCCTAAATGGATACCCTCTCTTGGAACAAAAGTCGTACAGATCGAAAGGGCGCATAGAATATACTCCACCAGAACTGACAAAAAGCCCAATCGTCCTCAAACCCTCATATTCAAAGTCCTAAACTACCAAGATCGTAAGGCCATTCTACAGGGTGTCAAGCAAGCTCGTGTCAACAACACCCCCATCATGGATGAGGACAGGGAGCTACTGTTCTTCGCCGACTACAGCAAGTACACCAGCGACAGGAGGGCAGAGTTCAAAGCTGTGCGGAAAGATCTATGGATGAAAGGAATATCTACTTTCCTGATCTACCCTGCTATTCTACGGGTGTCTTATCGAGGCAAGGAGCTGTCGTTCGAGTCAGCACAAGAAGCGGAGGCGTTCAACCGCGAGCTACCCAGTCGAGCAACCACCAACCGCCCGAGACGACAGCTGGCATTCCCTTCACTGAGCGGAGATGGCATGGATAGGAACGCGAGCATGGAGGAAGATGCTGCGGCTACCGATGACACCAGCTCCCCGCGACAGCAGCTTGCATTCCCTGCATTGAGCGGGGACGGCACAGATATGAATGCGACCATGGAGGAAGATACTGCGGCTGTCGCTGACTGATTGAAGAACATGGACTGCTTGTTTAACGAAGAAGATTGCTAAAGTTGGACATTTCCACAATGATTCGTAAGCATACTAGCCTTAACTGGCGCGACATATCCTTTTATGTGGGTACTTTCAGTTCAGTTTACTAGTTAAGATGGCTAAACAAGTTCACGTTAAATTAGCTCTTGTTAAACAAGAGCCCACATCAAAGGTTTTTTTTTTTAATTGTTATTATTCTGTTTTGATTGCTACTCCTTCGCATTTCTATGCACTTTGATAAGCTTTTTTTTTCCACGATGACTACTATTTTGGGAGCCTATTGCTACTAATGTTTTTGCTTATGGGGAAAGTGAGCCGAGGATTTTTGACTGCGTTATGTGGTTTGCACGGGTCTGTGCTAGACAGTTGTGGGAGGGATGCGGGTGTGGGCGGGCACGGGGGGGAGATAACCTTAGATACATGATCAATGACTCAAACCACGTTCTCATACCTGACACAAGATTAATATCGGACGACAATGGTTAAGTTATCGTTATTATGTTGGAACGTTAAAGGTCTTAATACCAAAACAAAGCGTGTGAAATGTTTAAGCTTCCTGCGAAGGCACAATGTAGACATCGCGTGCATTACTGAGTCTCACCTGAAAATAGAAGATGCTTCGCGCATGCAAGATAAGACATACAAAATCGCTGTGTCCTCCAGCGCGCTGTCTAAAACGAGGGGTTCAATGATTATACTCAAACGGAATCTAGACGTGGTTATTGAGAAAACAATGACGTATCAGAATGACTTGGGCCTGGGTCGTTTGGCTTTAATGTGTACCTCAATCCAAGGGAAGAAAATTGCATTTGCATCCATTTATGCGCCATCTGTGTATGATGCCTCATTTTATCCCTGGCTCTCTGCTGTTCTGGTTTCATTTTCAGAATATGAGTTGATTGTTGCCGGCGACACGAACGCAGTGGGCGATGTCAAGCTAGACAGGTCTTCTCAGGTAGTGTCTGCTGCACAGCATCAGGCATCTAGTGACCTAAATGCGTTTTTAACCAACCTCAATCTTTTTGACGCATGGCGTTCACATCATCCAGATGTCAGAGATTACACATTCTTCTCCTCTAGTCACAAAACTTTTTCCAGAATTGACCATGTTTTCCTATCACAGTCTCTTAGTCCAGCTGTACATTCCTGCTCTATTTTACCAATGACAATATCTGACCATAATCCTGTTCAAATCGAAATTGATGTGGGGATCAAAATTAAAAAATCACCAAGGTGGAGATTTAATACTACTCTTTTGCAAAACGAAACATTCCTCACTGAATTTAAAACTGGACTTCTTGATTTTTTATCCATAAACAGGGACTCTGTTTCTGATCCTATATTTGTTTGGATGGCTACAAAAGGATTTATAAGGAGTTTTTGTATTTCCTTCTCATCTAATTTAAATAAAGTGAGGAACCAGAGAGTAAAAATATTGGAGCAACGATGTAATATACTTGAAGGTCAACTTAAGACATGCTATAGTCGGTCAGTAGAAAATAGTTTAACAGCAGCTAAACATGAACTGAATGACATATTGAGAAGAAAAGCAGAATTCCTCATACACAGGGTTAGACAGACGTACTACTTCCATGGCAGTAGACCTAGCAAACTTCTTGCATTGAAATTAAAACAGAGTGAGAAATATGCATCCATACATTCTATTAGGTCACCTAGTGGGAAATAGTTTTTGATCCAAAAGAAATAAATAAATTATTTCAATCTTTTTACCAAGACTTGTACTCTCCTACTGGAACATTCGAAGTTGGCAGATGCCATACGTTTCTGAATGCATTAAATATGCCTTGTGTGGAACAAACAGAATCTGAGGAATTGGGTAAACCCATATCTCTGGAAGAACTACTTCATGCTGTGAGAAGTCTGACCAGGGGGAAAACGCCTGGGCCGGATGGTATCCCTCCAGAGTTATTACTACAGTTTTGGGACAGCCTAGGCCCAGTATTGTTGGAGGCCATACATGCTGCGGTGGACCAGGGTCATTTTCATGATCATATGAATACCGCACTCATATCTCTACTACCAAAGAAAGGCAAAGACCAGACGGAATGTGGCAACTATAGGCCTATTTCTTTAATAAACTCTGATCTAAAGTTGTACTCAAAAGTACTAGCCTGAAGATTGGATAAGTATATGGGGAAGCTCATACATTTTGATCAGACAGGGTTTATGAAGGGACGCCTAGCTGCGGATAATATACGCCGTTTGCTCCATATTATTCATCACTCTCAAGAGGCAGACTCCCCATCTGCAGCTCTATCACTGGACACGGCCAAGGCGTTTGACACAATCAGCTGGGATTATTTATGGATGGCTATGGAAAAGTTTGGTTTGGGATCCAAGTTTATAGATATGGTCAAAGTTCTATACAGAAATCCCTCAGCGACGGTATGCACAAATGGCTTACACTCTGATCCATTTTCAGTTTATAGAGGAACACGTCAGGGCTCACCTCTTTCTCCTGCCTTATTTCTTTTGTCTATTGAACCACTAGCACAATATTTCAGACAATATCAGATTGTTGCACCTATTAAAATCAAAGGGTCGAGGCATGTGATATCTTTGTTTGCAGATGACATTATCTTGTATATATCAGACTTACAGACATCCCTCAATGGCTTACTACCTGTATTTGAGGAATTTGAGGCTATATCTGGTTATAAAATTAACTGGGACAAGTCTGCATTAATGCCACTCAACAACATGGCCAAGAAGATTGCAATTCCTTCTGTGATCCCTGTAAAATCAGAGTTAACTTATTTAGGTATACATGTTAAGACATCACTCTCTGAAATGACTAAGTATAACTATGAAACAATACTCAAAGATGTACAGCAGAACCTTGCCACTTGGAGCAAAATGCCAGGTTCCTTACAAACTAGGATATCTGTGATAAAAATGAATGTCCTCCCTCGAATTAATTTTATTAGTATGATGCTTCCGCTGCCACCTCCAACTGACTATTGGAAAAGAGTTGATGTACTTCTACGGAAGTTTATATGGGATGGAAAACACCCTAGAATACGTTTCTCCACTTTACAACGTGCCAAAGGGGATGGGGGACTCTCACTTCCAAATTTCAAATTGTACCATCAAGCCTTCCAATTGCGTCCCTTGAAAATCTGGTTAGACTCATCATCACTAACTTCCTGGAGGGAGATTGAAGAAGACCTGGTGCATCCTATAAGACTCCAAGATGTATTATTCTCCACTTTGTCTAAAACTAAACATATTGACTTTGGTCCTATAATTCAGTATACAATTAGAAATTTCAGAGGAATAGAAAAACAGGTTAGATGTGACAAGAAAGCACACAAGCACACTCCTCTCTGGAATAATTATGGTCTGACTTCTGGAAAGATGCCTTTTCAATCTCAGTCATGGGTTTCTTGTGGCATTCATATGTTGGGTGATATATACAACAGAGATGGTCTGATGAGTTTTCAAAACCTTTGTCAACTTTTTGATATTCCTAAGTCATCATTTTTTCTCTATCTTCAGTTGCGGTCAGCACTGCGTGCTTATGGGGTACCATGGGATTCAAATGTACAAATTCACCCTGTTCTCTATAAATTACTGATTTCTCCACGCAGAGGATTTGTCACCTTTTTATATCAATGGCTCTTAAAGTCATCATACTGTACCCTCCCTATATTAGCTAAGTGGGAAAGCGATTTAGAGACGGATTCTATAGACTGGGAAGGTGTATGGGATAATGTTTTCAGTGCATCAAAGAACCCCAATCACCAGTTGATTCATTTTAAGTTTTGTCACAGGGCCTACTGGACGCCCATCGATAGGTTCCATGCGAAGCACACAAATAGCCTAAACTGTAGTTTATGCAATAAAAATATCCCAGGTACATATAAACATATGGTTTGGGATTGTAAAGAGGTTAAGTCTTTTTGGGAAAGGGTAACTTTTAATTTGTCTGAATTATTAGAACTAGAGATCCCATTAGAACCAAGTTTACTATTACTGAATGACGACTCTCAGTTTGAATGTACAGAGAAACAGCGAAAAGTGTTGCTTGCAGGACTAACAGCAGCAAAAAAACTAATTGTTCAGAGATGGCTCCCCCCACATAAGCTTCCTATTAGAAAATGGCTGTTGTACTTTCAAGATGTTATAATGATGGAACTGTCTACTGCAAGAATCCATGGAGCCAGAGTCTCCACAATACAAATGTGGGAAAGAACTGCAGAGGGAGTTACAGACTTGCTGATACATCATGCACAATGAGATGTCTCACATGCTTTGTTTTGTTTTTGGTTTTTTTTCTCTTTCTCTTATTTTAACATTTTGAAATTTGTACGGTATTAGGCAAATAACATGTTGTGTCTATTGTTAGTTTTAACTTTCATTTTTGTTAACCTTTTTTTTCTTCTCTATTTTGCACTTATGACCTATTGGGTCATGTGACTTGTATCTAAGGTTGGGGTGGGGTGGGTGGGTATTGATCACTGTGTCTTTGTTTCCCAGCTTGGGAATGTGTGCATAAATAAAAAACAGTGAATCACAAAAAAATGCAGCTCAGCACAATGGTGTGCAGCACAAATGAATGTGCAGCACAGCACTGCAGAGCACAACACAATGCAGCGATGTAGAGTACTGCACATTGGTGCGTTTCTCGAAACCATAGTTGCTAACTATGTTTGCTAC
>NC_085864.1:40482093-40492093 GCF_034702125.1 Engraulis encrasicolus | reverse complement strand
AGGTCAATGGAGGAGAGAGGAGGAGGGAGAGAGAGGAAGAGAATGATGAAAAGTGAGAGAGTGCAGAAGAGGGAGGAGGGATTCGGGAGGAAAAAGCATGGAACACAGGGACGATGAAAGAGAAAAATGTTCACAATATGTTTTTATAGGCCCTATGTTGGTCATGAATATACAAACACATTTCAAGAATTCAATGTCAATGGTTGTAGTTTGGTGTAAAAATGTGTTTACAGAAAGTGTTACCAAAGAGAGTGTTTTAGTATGAAATTGGGCAATACTGTTACATACACAAGGTGAGAAGAACAGTGACAGGAGAGGGGAAACATAATAGGATATCAAGCTGAATAATAATTAAGACAAGAGAAAGATGCTTGACTCCTTCTTCTCCAAAACTGTGAAGACAATATGAAAAGCTAGTCATCAATGTTAGCTAGACGTGGTCCTATTTTTGATAAATATAGCCTTCAAATATATTGTTCTAGTTTTGCTCTCGCATTCATCTCACGGCCCTCTCTGTTGCTAGCAAATCCCTAGTGGTGTGTGTCAATCCTTTCCCCTAACAAATTACAGACATAACAGACGACAGCACATCCTGTTACACGTATATCATCTGTCAACGTGCATTGTGTGCTATGCTGTAAAAATAATCAAGTGCACCAACTACACTTTATTACATTAGGGTGTCTGAGTTGCTAACAAAGAAGATATTCTCAGAAGATATGTCTACAAGATATGATAATGCGTAGTTCAAACAGGGGGCTTACTGTACATTAGTCAAGACATTGACATTAGTACCGCTACTCCTGCAGAATCACTACTTTGAACAGCCACAATGGAATGTCTCCTGAGCTACAGTACTGTCAGTGGCAAATGGTTTCTTTCAGGAGTTGCTCAGTTCAGTTTGGAGGGGCATGTTAGTCTTTACCACCGACTTCAAGCAGTGAGTGTAGACCTAAACGTCTCTTTTGTGGGCAAATAATGCATTCTGTACTGGGAACTTTGATAGTTTGGAACATCTAGGCCTACTTCATTTTAAAATGTGTTTGGGTGCTGTCAGTATGGAATTGGAGGACTTACAAGTCTTTGAAAGCAACAGGAAGAGTAACTCTATGAAGATAAGTTTAACTCCATACTGGCAAGGAAACTATATGAAACTTTTCATGTCACATACCTGCCTCTACTAACTTATATTGTGCCCACCACTAATATCCATCAAAGGAGGCAAAAGGAAAGTAGTGAAGGAAGGGGGGAAGCAGGGCTGGACGGGGGGAAAAATAGGACCCGGGCACATTTGGCTTAAAGGGGCCCCCTCATTATTAGCGTCGCAGAAGTGACTCACCGGTGGGCCCCGCACCCTCATGGGCCCCTCTTTTCAGTAAGGGTTAACGTTCAGCGAGAAGGTCGCTACCGTGGAATAGCAGCACGACAGAGAGAATCTTTAGACCCCGATGCGGAGCGGACTGAAGTGCTGCTATTCCACAAAGCGACCGACTCGCCGAAAGTTAACCCGCTTATTACTGTATATGGATATACTTAAATGATTCACACATGGCGGGGACATTTCTTTAGGCCTATTTAATGTTAAGTCTATTATAGTTTTTTAATGTCAAAAGATTGTTGCTGCGCACAACAAAACAGTGCCGTTGTGGAACACCGCTAGGCAACAGCTAGGTAGCCAGGACAACAGGTGTTGTCTATCACAGCAGCTGATTAGAGTCTTGTTGAAAAGTCGCTTTAGCAGTGAAAAGTCTTGTTGCCATTGACAGCGGTCTGTTATAGACCAACCCGTCCGTTATCGAAAAATAACAGACGTGCGAACGTTGGGAGCCCCGTTGAAATGAATGGAGCTTTCGACCGATGACGTCACACCATATAATAAGAAATGTTAAAATATACGTATAATGAAAATAGGGGCCCACGAGGGTGTGGGGCCCACCGGGAAAATCCTGCTATGCCAGATGACCAGTCCAGACCTGGGGGGAAGGGTGTCGGGGAAAGAGTTACACACACCAAAGAAAGAAGGATGGGATGACGAGGGAAAAGGAAAACCCTCTCAGACATGAGGGGGAAAGGTCAGACGTGCAGCAGGTGTTGGAAATGCGTTCAAGAATGAGTGTTGAGAGAAGGTGTGAAAAAATAGAGGGATCAAGGCGGATGAAGAGAGAAGGACACAAGAAGAAAATGGAAAAGGGATGGCAATACAATGAAAGGAGAGAATGACTGTGTATACAGTATGTTCTGGGTGGGGGGGGGTATGGATGACAGGTAGGGATTACAGAAACGTGTGAGGAAATGGTGAAGATGGCAAGAGAGGTATATGAACAGAGCACGAAAATGTGAAGAAAGGAGATTTGACAGGGTGTGTGGGTGTGTGTGTGTGTGTGTGTGTGTGTGTGTGTGTGTGTGTGTGTGTGTGTGTGTGTGTGTGTGTGTGTGTGTGTGTGTGCGCGCGCGTGTGTGCGCGTGTGTGTGTGTGTGTGTGCGTGCGTGCGTGCGTGCGTGCGTGCGTGCGTGTGTGTGTGTGTGTTGAGAGAGGAATTCAGAGACAGAATCTTGATTTGATTTATGATTTATATCTGAATGCATGTAGAAATACTAATTTTAATGCATTTCTGCCCAATGTAACTTATCTTTTTGTTCCTCATCCTCATCCTCTCTGAATATCAATATTTAGATGGGGTCGGGGATGGGGGTGAGGTTGAGTTCTGTTCAAGATTTTTGGAATGGTAAATGGACTGCATTTATATACCGTCTTTTCCCTCCTTCAAATGGTCAAAGCGCTTCATATTGTTTGCCTCACATTCACCCATTCACACTCACATTCATACACCACTGGCAGTGGCTGCCACGCAGAATACCACCTCCAACCCCAACCTGCTTCCAGGAACAGATTGGGGTTAAGTATCTTTCTCAAGGACACATCTGTGGGGTCATGCAGAGCGGAGCTCGAACCTGCAACCTTCTGTCTGGTGAACGGCTCCTGTACCATCTGTGCCACCACTGCCCCTGTATGAACACATAATAAAATAATAAAGATCATATAAGGTAATTTCTTTGTGTTGTTTTTATGAAAACATATAATGTGTGAAGTAATATGGTGTATGCTGGCGTGCGTGGGTGCGTGTGAGTGTGCGTGCGTGCATGTGTGCATGCGTGTGTGCATGTGTGTGTGTGCGTGCATGCATGTGTGTGCGTTATAGAGCCCTACGGTACATGGACCTGAGAGGACCTCCTCACCAGGATGCTGTGAGTCATCAGGGGTCTGTGGGAGGCATGGACAGAACTAATCACAGGGCAGAGAAGTGGAGAAAGAGAGAGAGAGAGAGAGAGAGAGAGAGAGAGAGAGAGAGAGAGAGAGAGAGAGAGAGAGACGGACAGACAGACAGACAGACAGACAGACAGACAGACAGACAGAGAGAGCCAGATAGACAGACAAACAAACAGAAAAAAATAGACAGAAAAGGGAGAGGACAGTTTGAAAGTAAGACGTAACAAGCAAGGATACAGGGAACTAGACGAGAGATGGAGCGAGAGATTAAGTGGGAGTAAGGGAGAAGGAGGCGAGTGGGAAGGGAAGAGAAGGATGAAGAGGAGAGTCTGAGAAATATAATTGAGTGAAGTATAGTTGAGAGAGGTATAACTGTGTGTGTGTGTGAGAGAGAGAGAGAGAGAGAGAGAGAGAGAGAGAGAGAGAGAGAGTTACAGTGAGTTAGCTAGACAGTGACCTCATAAAGACCTCTAAAGCGAAGCTGCACGGTGTAACAGAAATAAAGGAAGTAAAGCACTCTTGGCTGGGATCACCCTCAAATCCAACTCCCCGCACTTGTGTCCAGATTACACAATTTACACAAAGCTTCATCTTGCCATTGCACCTAGTGTCTAATGGGGAGGGCAAAGATTCATATTTCTCTAGGGATATTGTTATTGTGCTTATGTTTGTGTGTGTGTGAATGCATGCGTGTGTGCATGTGTGTATGTTGCACTTTTGCACACAGACCCCGGACATTCGGCCCCGTGCTGCAGCCTCCAGAGCTGGTGTGTGTGTGTGTGTGTGTGTGTGTGTGTGTGTGTGTGTGTGTGTGTGTGTGTGTGTGTGTGTGTGTGTCTGTGTGTGTGTGTGTGTGTGTGTGTGTGTGTGTGTGTGTGTGTGTGTGTCTCACATGAACCCCGGACAATCGGCCCCGTGCTGCAGCCTCCAGAGCTGGTGTGTGAATGTGGGAAAGTGTATATGTGTGTATGTGTATTTTAAAAGCGCTTTGAGAAAGCGCTATATAAATACAGGCTGTATTGTAATGTATTGTATTGAAGAATGGGTCTGACTTTATAAATGTAATAGTCTGTTATTTGATCGCACAATTCAAAGATTAGCCTGGCAATATTCTGTGGGATGTTGTCCAATGTGGCCACCACCATGTGCCAGAAGGACTTCATGGAAGGTTTTGTTTTTACCTAAAGAAGTGTTGAGGACCTTACATTCTTTTGCAATAGATCTCATCTTCTTTCTGCGCCTGGTCAACCTGGTGGGATGTGCACCAGTTCTTTGAAGCAGTTCCCAACCAACACCAGAAAAAAATGTGTAGTCCTTTGGTATGGAGTAGCCCACAGTATCGTCATTGGTCAATTACGTATTGTGAGATATTTTAAAATGATGTATAGTCACGACTTGGCGAAGAGGTAATACTCGGGTACATCTGAAACCATTGGGAGGGAAAGAGCCAAGAAGACCTCAAGGACAAAGAACACAGAAAGACTTATGGGGGAGAACTAAAGAATCAATAAAATGGATCACAGCAGTATAACACCGCTCACACTATTCAACCAAGTTAAAAGGCTGAAAAACTACTACATAACAAGAAAGACATTACAGTGAAAGAACAAGATAGTGTGAGAAAGGAATAATGAAGAACCCCAAGAGCAGAATTTTAAAATGAGAGAAGAAATCCAGGAGGAAGAAGAGAGTGGAGGAGGTGGATTTTCAACTAATACACTGTCTGGAATGTTCTTATCCATTATTGTGCAACATACTGTGGCGTGTGAGTTGCATTAGATATTCAGTATGTCTTCTTATCAATTCAAGTCTTTCAGACATGTTTAAGTTTTTCACTTACTAAACAATCGGATGAGATTTTTAATAATCTACATTCATAGATTAATACTGATCGATAAGGTAGAGTATGCTTCTTCCCATTCCTTTTCAGGTGTGTAATATGGGTTTTCACCTACATGTTTTTTGTTCTGCTGACTTGGAGGTTGTTCATTTCCCTGAAATCATCTGAAATAAAGCAACTCAAACATGTTTCGACGTTGTAACCTCCATCTTCATCAGAGGGTCACACCGACGTTGGTGTACATGCTTGGCAAGCATGTGCTGTACAAACACGTAGTGTGTGACACGCTTTTGTGCTTTGTATCGTTTTGTTCCTTGCGCTCTGTAGCGATCATATCATAAACATTTCAAATTTTGCCTGTGACTGCACTAATTTCTCAGCATGCAGGATTTATGGCAGGATTATTATAACTACAGTACAGCAATCAGAGATGTGGAAAGCAACAGCCCACAGAGGAAAGAGCAGGAGGCACTAACAAGACAGACAGGAAACACATGCAGGGAGGAGAGGTGCAGCGCAGGAAGACCATGATCATAAAACCGCAGCCGATGACATAAGATGGAGGGTTTGAGAGGCTGTGGAGTGGAGAGTATATTATCTTTACCGATTTCTCTTTTTTTCGCCGTAGAGCACTCTTCATTTTTGTCTTTGCTTTCGCCCACCTGGTGGTTACAGCTTTTCCTCAGCTGAATGTAAAAGTTGGAGAGAGAGACAGAGAGAGAGAGATGAAGTTGGACGTTGAAGGAAAGGAGAAGCAGGCGAATTTGCAGAAGGATTTGCCTTGCGAAATCCATTCCATTTTCATTATTTATGGCTGTTTATTGCAATGGACACATTTTTGGACATCCATGGGAAACGCTAGAAGTGTTGAGGGATCTGACAATTCTCTATGTCTTCACGAAAATATGAAAATGTAAATTTGCTCATAGTATGCGTCACATATCCTGCACAGATCCCCTGAAGGCATACTGTAAATCCATTACAAATTTAACATAGAGGTCACAAATGTATGCACATCGCTGCAACATCACAGCAACACACTTAAAGCCATACATTTTGTATAAGAATGAGGAACACAGATCCCTGTGACTGAATAATAAATATTGAATGCTGGGATATGTTTTATTCATTGCCATTCAGTTTGTTTGACATTTCACAACTCAATGTCAGACGCTCCTTGTCTGTATACAGAAATGTGCAGCAATGCCATAGCTATATGGAGGATTCTTCCTCTTCTGTGCAGGATTATAATCCTTTATGTGTGGCCATTGGCATACAGTATGACTGGGAAGGAGGTTATTATTTGTGGATGTGTTGTATGTGAGGCTTAGAGGACTTCTTGTTTGTTGGCTATCCACACCTGGATTGGTAATCTGGCATACATGGCATTTCCTGGTGGACCGACAGTCCTCGGGGGCCTTTTTTTTTTTTAGTTTTTTTCTTTTTCTTTTTTTTTTTACAGATTGGCCCAAAATTTTGAGGGGGTGTCATAAACATGGCCCCGGCCTTTTCTTTCCCCATCCAGCCCTGGCCACGTCTGGAGTCCTTGGCATTTGGAGTGCACTGATAACTCAGATAATAATACCAGCAGCAGGGATATTGTTGCGCTCAAGATGTGTAGAAAAGTAAACATGAGCGTGGACCCAAATTGAAGTTCAAGGTGAGAGCAGGTTGGCACAGTGGAAAAAGACACCAAGGTAAATCACTAGGAGTTTTTTTTTATATATTCTGAGAGCAGAGTAAAGTAGACTTTTCAGGGTTCTGCCTTCATCAGTGCTCTCTGTTCTCACCTGTATTTTGTGACAGAAATGACATTTTATAAGACTAGGAAAAGGGGGCTTTTCGGAAATGCTACTACAGCAATAACAAAAGCTTTGATGAGATTCAAAACTCTGATGATATAGGCCTAAGATATTCAGACATAAAGAAAAATATAACATGATACACTTTGACCAACTCTGATATATCTCTGGTCATCAGTTAGCTCATAAAATAAACCTTCCATTGTTATACAGCTTGGTTTGCATGAAAAGGCAAATTAGTGAAAACAAGGTTTAATGCCATAGCATTTCTGCCAAATGTCTGTCAAATGAAAATCTATCATGGGACACATTTTTATTTGGTATTCCTATGTATTTCTCCTATAGGGCATCATCCTTTGATTCTTTCCCCTGAAACATATGTCACATTACAAAGGGAGTTATTCATGTGGAAGTCAGAAGGTGTGTGATCCTCCTGGACCTCTAGAAAGAAAACCACACCAGGTGCCATCCTGTCTCACCCACAACTCAGATGAAGGGTTTCAGACATTCTAATTCATCAGTCGAGCCCCTAAATCCACTCCTGTCTCTTCCTCTTTTTTCGGGTGGGAGGGACCAGAGCTCTTGATGGTGCCCCTGCAATCTCCCAGAGAGAGCTATGAATAATATTGGAGCTCCAATCATTTGGGGCTGAATTTAAATGAGTCATTTCATAGAACAGCACCCTTGACTGACAGAGCCATTTCTATGTGTGTGTGTGGGGGGGGAAGAAAGATAGAGAGAGAGAGAGAGAGAGAGAGAGAGAGAGAGAGAGAGAGAGAAAGAAAGAAAGAAAGAAAGAAAGAAAGAAAGAAAGAAAGAAAGAAAGAAAGAAAGAAAACATAATGAAAAGGAAAGGACAATTGGGGGAGACCAGATTATTTGATAGAAATACATATCTTGATCTCGCTCAACTATGGATAAAAGCCTTAGCACATCAGACAACCAGGAACTAGCAATATTGAAAGCTGACTGTTGTGTTGTCCTGTCACGTTGGCCAGGATTAAAAAGCTGTGCCTGAACAAATCACTAAACATGAAAACTCCTCATTGTACAACACTGGTGTACTCTGTGTGAGGAAAAATAAGCCTCTCTAAGCCAAAGTCTTCTCTTTTTCAGGGAGTCCAACAACTGTGTAATGATGCCAAAGTACCTCAATGGTTACTGGGAAGAGACCAGGTCTCTTTTTTGAATCCTTAGCCAGGCTATTGGGATGTCTCTTTTTCATCTGTTGTAACACAGGTTTGCACAGAATCCATGTTAGGAGAGGCAAGGCACCGGATATTCTCTTCCATTTTCATTAATCCAGAAAGATGCTGGCTTCCTTATCCCTTGTGGAGCTTGCTAGGAGTGAGACGGGAGAGGTTTTGAGGTGTTGGAAGGCACCTATGTGAGTAATAGGAATTTCGCAGACTACTTTTGCTTCATCGCCATCCCTTTGGATAACTCATTTTTGGTGTTTTTAGGTGTTTTTGATTGTTTTTAGTTGTTTTCCCTTTACCCAGTTTGAACTGAAGACCATCTAGTTGAGCTGGTTGGTAAATGCACTTGGGCTTGGCATTTCAAGGTAGGTCTTGCTATCCCCATACACATTAACCTCGTACATAACAGGCTCACGCGTGCCATGTCATGCACTAATAGGGAAACATTACTGTATGAAGAGTTGTAGTGTTTTTTGTCCGTCTGCAAAAGGGGAGCTAATTTTCTTACACATAAACAACATGTGATGGCAACAAGAGTGCCGCATAATGGCCTAAGGTGAAAGCTTGAAAACATTTGCCTGACTGACAAACATCAATAACTTCTTCATCTTCTCATAACATGATCAGAACCCAATTTAGGTGTTTTTTAGATATAGATTAAAATAAAGTTATCTCCTCATCCTTCCAAAGTTTTCCCTCTACCTTCAGGTTGAAAAGGTGTCAATGGCAAGGGGTAAAGATAGGGGGAAAGACTGAGGCCTCTTAAGCATAAAGGCAGTGAGAAGTGGCCTGAACTGTGTAATTTGTGGTCGTAATAAAAACCATTAAAGTTCTAAAAATGCTTAAGGGAAAGGTGTTTCAGTTCTCCCAAACTTGGATTTTGCTGGAACAGATTTTGCAACAGGAAGAGAGATAATAACATTCAGCAATTTCCTGCAGCAGCATCAGTGACCTACAGGTATGACCCACATTATTAACATCTACCTCCACATAATTGCAGAGCTTGGTCTAAGTTCAGGGTAAGTTCGGTAAGTAAGTTCACCACTGTCTTACCTTCCCCTCATTTTCCACTCTGCTCAAGGGAAAGAATCAGAATAAATCTGTGACTCCAGTACTGTGGAGATCCAGATCATTATCATGTCGGACGCTGAAAGCTTTGACGGACAAAATCATTATGAAAAAGCCCCACTGTCAATGCATACAGTGAAATAGGGACGCAATTCTAGAACCTCCATCTTGCTGGACCTTGTTAGCAGACCTGATTGGAATCATAACATTTTTTGTCATATTCACAACACTTGAAGTCGTCAAACACTCCAGTTTTATTTTCAACTCGGAATCCAACCACATCACATCGCTTGTACACTCCTCGCCTTCTCGCCTCCTCGCCTCGCTGGAACACATAGACATTCGGTTTACTTCACTTGCTGAGTAACTAGTAGCGATGTGTGGGTGAACGAGGCTTTACAGACAGTTCATATCACCACAACACCAAGATAGTAAGTGCATTCGATTAGTCATCAACGCATGCATGCGCATTTACACAGCAAGGCACTCTGGATGAAAATGCTGCATGACGGTTAGATTTCCTGTCAAACTTCAAAATTTCGGTGATGTTGCGTCGACGAGGTGACATGTCACATGGTGTCAAACTATCACGGGATGAATGCGACTGCAGTCAGATCTTGCAACCTCTGAAGTTGCTTATCCCCTTCAACGCTCGTCTGCGGACTGCCTCCGAGGTCACACGCCCATGAACTGGTTGGTGAACTCACTCATGTGTGTGTATATGAGTGTTGTCTCACACCTCTACACAAGTTTGCGCAGGTCCCCACTTCAGCTCCTCCTCACTGCCTGTCCCCCCACTCCTCACACGTGGTGTGTTAGTAGA
>NC_085864.1:40474593-40479593 GCF_034702125.1 Engraulis encrasicolus | reverse complement strand
CGCGCGTATGCTCGCGTGTGCGAGTCTACAGTCCGTGGACAGGCTGTGCAGAAAGATGTCTGCAGCCCTGTGCAGCCTTCCCTGCCAGCAGCTCTGCAGAGTCTCAGCTCCTATTCTGGGGGCATTTTTGGAGAGGAGAGAAGAGAAGAGGAGAGGAGAGGAGAGGAGAGGAGAGGAGAGGAGAGGAGAGGAGGGGAGCCCCAAGTGCACAAGGGTCACCTATACCTGCCACTGGAAATTACAACTGGCACTCACTTCGTAACACAAACAGTGACAGGAAGAGAGAAACGCAAAGCAAAACCCCTCTATACCCTCACGCTCTGGCAGATGAGATGTTTGGAGCTGGAGCTGCCTTCTTCTGCTTGGAGCTTGTGGTCTCTGCTGGCCTGTCGACTGCGGTTGTATAAGACCAGCGCTCCGGGGCTGACAGATGCGCATAACCAAAGCTTTTAAACGCCATGAGACCATAGCAGTGTTTAGCTGTTTGGACTGAATTAATGTTTTGTAATGTATCTGCGCGTTTTAGACTGTGTACTGTAGCCTCCAGCTAACCTCTGCCGTGTGTTCTCAGTAAGATGAGGCTGTATTGCATTACTGTATGTTACATTTAAGATGTCTTTTTTTAAGTCAATGTAGCCTAACATACTTACAGTCAAGCCATACAGAAAGCAGTGGTGCAAATAATATGAGGATGTTTTTCAATGCAATAATAATTTACAATAAACAATTTAATGTACTGTACATGATGCCATATGGTAAATAAGTGTTTTTTAACCACTGTGCCATGGAATACTAGTGTGCGATGAGTGTGTTTATATTCAGTTCATTACCTTGTTCCAAATATGATCAGGGTATTTACATGTAAGTATCACATACTTGTGTTTGAACATATAAACTTCTTTTCCCGACCTCAGTATCACAAGTAAGTCCTTATTCAGGATTTTGAGAAATCAGGATATGTTCAGTGGAGTATACCCCCCAAAAATTGATGCACGGAAAGACCTTATCCCAAATACCAAGGGTTCCCATAGATCATTGTTGCTGGTATCCAGGTTACATGCATTTGAAGAGAATTCTATGTGTATAATGGCCAAGAATGTAGATCGAGATGCAACGCCCTGTACGCATATAAACACCTTATTTCGAATTTGATAATTAATGGAATAAGCCTCATATTCGGTTTACTGAACTGCAGTTTACTGTATAAGCACACTCATGGAAAACGACTGCTATGAATAGTCAACTTCAGCCTACATGTCAAGGTATAGATAGCCTACATGTATTTGGTTTAGCAAGCATCCTGTTCAAAAAAAGCCTTCTTCCCACCACTGCACAGATTTGTTTGAACAGCCTTTCGGTTCTTTGGTTTCTTTATTTTATCTCCATTTCTGTCCAGAGTCCAGACAAACCCCTTGACCATCAAAACAATATCTGGCATAGGGGATTCAAAGACTAAAGCAAAAAAAAATCTCTCTCTCTCTCTCTCTCTTTCATTTGGTCATTCTAGGCACTGCTCGCCACCTCCAAGCTCTCCCCCACCATGCTATGAGACTCTTGGATAAAAATATCCCAAGCATAATAGACGGGAATATTCTGCATACTTTGACCAGGACTGGCCGCCTCCCTCTTGAAGACATGGCCATTGAATAATGTGGCGCTTTCCTTACCAAACAGCATTCATACAGTATGCAAAGATGACGCATATCAAGAATAGCCACATAGAGGACACACGCACGTGCATGCACACACACACTAGGCACTGGCACATGTGAACACTCACAGGTGCGCGCATGCACACACACACGCACACACACACACACACACACACACACACACACACACACACACACACACACACACACACACACACACACACACACACACACACACACACACACACACACACACAAAAGAAACACCATCCTATAAACACATTTGTCATCCGTAATGTGCAAACAAAACACAATAAATCCACCTCTTACAGGCGTTCCACTGCACATAGAGATGGAGAGCTGGGTAACGGAGAAGTGACAAGAGGCATATGGCCACTGATGAAAGGAGAAATGCACCCCGTAATCCTCCGATCTCCAGTCTTGCTTTCCTCTACTCCTCCTGCACCAGTGGTTTAGTCTACTTTTTTGTGGTGTGTATACTGTATATTTGAGATTTTTTTAAAGTGGATATACTGTATATATTTGTGCTATTCAAAACAATGGATCAATCAATTTTAAGTGGGTATACTGAAATCCCTGAAATTTAGAAGTGGGTATACTCTGTATACCCGTGTTCTACGTAGACTACACCATTGTCCTGCACACATGCCCAGGGAAGGACCCCGACAGGGGAGGACAAAGGGATCAGTTAGCCCAGGCACAGGGAGATGGGGCCCCCAGAATTGGGTTCTCATTACATTGTATGCATTGGGTGGTGGGGCCTTTCAGGTGCCTTTGTGCCTGGGCTCTGCCAAAGCTGTCAGCGGCCCTGCACATGGCCATTATTATGCGGATATTGAAAAGTAGCCTCGACGGAATTACCAGAACCTCCAAAAATACAGTACATGTCTCACTGGAAATAGACCTTGTTCTCTAATTTTCCCTGGAAATGGCGTAAGTGAATGAATTTTCACACTAATTTGTAAGTAATTTTGTTTTCCCATATAACATCCTCTTTGCCTCCTGACAAAAATGCATTTGGAATTGTTTTACATGGTCCAGCTGTGGTTGTTTTGTGCAGATCGGGTAAATGAAGCTGTTATGATCTCAGAGGGACCCCAACAGTGGGGTAAATGCGCTGATGTGAAAAGAGCTTTTCTCCTAGTCCCTTCATTGATCCCTATACAATTACAGCCTTGGCCCTCTGCACTTAACACCAGCTAACTAATTAATGAAGGTGAGAAACTGACCAACAAGGTCCTTTCTCTATGAGTGAAGGGCCCACAGAGGAAACAGAAGAATTATGGAGCGAGAGAGAGAGAGAGAAAGAGAAATAGAAAGAGAAAGAGAGGGATAGGCAGACAGAGAGAGAACACACAGAAAACAAGAGACATGGTAGAGAAAGAATGAGTGAATCGGCAATAGATGTTTGTGTCTGTGTGTGTGCGTGTGTGTGCGTGTGTGTGTGTGTGTGTGTGTGTGTGTGTGTGTGTGTGTGTGTGTGTGTGTGTGTCTGTGTGTCTGTGTGTGTGTGTGTGTGTGTGTGTGTGTGTGTGTGTGTGTGTGTGTGTGTGTGTGTGTGTGTGTGTGCGTGCGCGCGTGCGTGCATGTGTGCATGTAAGTAATAGTGTATCTTATAAAGTAAACATTTTCAAGTTAGTTGATGAAGTGAATGATAGGAGCATGACAAAGGCAAGAGAATAGGGCTGAGAAAGACAAAACTGACAGAAACAAAGACACAAAGACAGGCAGACAGATGGAATGACAGACAGAGACAGTCATTATTGGAAAAGGGAAGGTGCAAGCGAGCAGGAGACAGAATCACAGGCAGCGTTTGAGAAGGGGTTGAGGGGAGGAGAGGGGAATGATGGCAACATATAGGGTGACAGAAAGAGAAACTGTAGAGAGGGGTATAGCCCGGGGGACTGATGTGGAGTTTGGTGTGTGTGTGTGTGTGTGTGTGTGTGTGTGTGTGTGTGTGTGTGTGTGTGTGTGTGTGTGTGTGTGTGTGTGTGTGTGTGTGTGTGTGTGTGTGTGTGTGTGTGTGTGTGTGTGTGTGTGTGTGTGTGCATAGGCGCCGACTTTTGTTTTGTCCCGTGGGTGCTCACGGTTCCCAACTGGGGGTCGCGACCCACAGAAAGTCCAGTTTGTTTGCCATGCCTTGCTTTCCAACAACATAACCGGTTCATGAGTTGGTGACTTTATTTGAATGAGTAGGCTACATAATAAATGTATTCTAAGCTTATTTATTTTCGTTGTGGTTGTCAAATCAATAGGCTATTTTACAATAAAATCGCCTATATTTGAATTGAGATTGAAAATGGAATTGCTTTACATGGTGAAGGGCCTATAAATTAAACGCAAAGCCCAGATCACGTTTGCCGGTGCCTTTTTCTAGACGGCATTATGACTAAAGGTGACCGTGTTTAAAATGAATATAGGCTACACACAGCTGTGAAGCTAGAAGATCAAGATTTTCCTTGAGCATGCCACTAAAGCTAAATCTGCAGTCACTGACTATGCAGTCAGTTACTAAAATGAAACCATGCATGTGAAAGTTGTATGTCTTCAAATACATTTTTATGAAGCATAGCAGCATTGTGCAGTAGCCTAATACAGACGTCCAAAGAGGATCTCAATTGAAAACAATAACAGCAGCAGCAACGCGAGCGCCCACAGTAGCCCCGTACGACTTTGTTGCGAGCGTCGATGTTGCAAAAGGCACGTGAGCGAGAACTTGTTGTCACGATGTGGGTGTTATTAAATACAGCGCATCTAAAGTCGGCCACAAATATGAACGAGACGATGAGCTCGCACCAGTTTGCTCTACTAACACACCACGTGTGAGGAGTGGGGGGACAGGCAATGAGGAGGAGCTGAAGTGGGGACCTGCGCAAACTTGTGTAGAGGTGTGAGACAAGACCCATATACACACGTGAGTGAGTTGTTGACCAACCAGTTCATGGGCGCGTGACCTCGGAGGCAGTCCGCCGACGAGCGTTGAAGGGGATAAGCAACTGCAGAGGTTGCAAGATCTAACTGCAGCCGCATTCATCCCGCGATAGTTTTACACCATGTGACATGTCACCTCGTCAACGCAACGTCGACGAAATTTCGAAGTTTGACAGGAAATCTAACCGTCATGCAGCATTTTCATCCAGGATGCATTGCTGTCTGCATGCACATGTCTGCGTTGATGTCATGTCGAATGTACTTAGTGAATTCAGACTGGCGTTCAGTCACTTGCAACACAGCGTTCATACCACGCACTTCATGCTAGCTATGTTCAAACCAGGCTACTCAGTCACAACTAAACCCAACAATGTTAGCAGCCAGAGCCGCATATAG
>NC_085864.1:40467093-40469593 GCF_034702125.1 Engraulis encrasicolus | reverse complement strand
CCTGGAAGCATTGCTGTACTAATAAAGGTCCACTTTTTTCCACATTATTATGCGTGGTCATGCAGTAGGTGGGTGGGCTGATGAGGCACGTTGCACACAGATGAATCGTCACAGATGAAATCCCTGGGTTGAAAAAAAAAACACAATGGAGGGGAGAAGAAAGCGTAGGTAGATGGACAGCAGTCGCTAGAAGCTATGATCAGGGCCGCTGACAGCTTTGACTGAGTCCAGGATAAAATATTCTGGAAGGACCCTCCTCTCAATATATACAATGTAATAGGGTCCCATGTCTGGGCCCCAACGACTTCCCTGGGCCCGAGACAACTGACCTGTTTGTCCCCTCGTGCCGACAGGCTTGTCTGCAATGACTCAGCTTAGTCTGGCCTGGGGCTGTTGTAAGGCGATCCGCACGCGCTACTCGATTACAAACCACTGGGTACACGGACACTCATCGAACTGTCCCGGAAAAAAAACAAAACAAGCAATCACGAGGGGAGATGACGCTCATGTTGCATGGGCACATCTGTGTCTGATTGGTTGCCATCTCATCAGGAGAGATTAATATTATCATTACCTTATACCATAATGCATCTGGCATCCTAATCTATGAGAAGCACAATGACTATTCTTTCCTCTGCAGGCAATACAGTAAATGTTGCAGTGTTAATTTAACACTGTGAGAGTACAGCTAACATCTTATATGGTACCGTAGCTACCGTACCACACTACGAATTTTTCTATATGTTATTACAGTGTAGTAGGCTAACAGCTGTTGTAGACATCTCCACAAGAAGCATAATGACTATTCGCTTTTATTATTTATATTCGCAGTGTTATTGTGGTTTTAGCCATGGCTGTCGCTGTTGTAGGTACCTCAACCCCTATCTCATCTCCCCACCCTGTCATTTTCACTGTTCTGGGAATGGTGGTAATTGTAATCCCCCTCCCTAGCTGCTTGCAAATATAATGTGCCTGCTGCCACAGCCTGCCTGCTTACCAGCATTTCTTCTTAGGGCCTGGCAAACCTCAGCATGCGTGGTTGAGTTTATATGTGTTTTGGTGTTGTGCCTGTGTGTGTGTGTGTGTGTGTGTGTGTGTGTGTGTGTGTGTGTGTGCGTGCGTGCGTGCGTGCGTGCGTGCGTGCGTGCGTGCGTGCGTGCGTGCGTGCGTGCGTGCGTGCGTGCGTCTGTGTGTCTGTGTGTGTATGCATACATGAGTGATTCTCTAATTCGCCTACACTTTTAAGTCCGTGGATTTTATTTGGCAATTCCATTAACTATTAACTGCATCCAATGATGTTTTGGACATTAGAAAAGATTTATCTTTCATATAATACAGAAAGTGTAGACATAGCATTATTTCCCTCAGCAAGAATGAATATTTAATACTGGTTTTGGGCGTTTTCATGCCGTCCTGTTTTCCAAATGTCAGATTCAGTCTTCATATTAGCATGTAAAGAAACTTGTTTTGCCCAAGACGATTGCAAATGTTGATTCACAGTAATCGTCACAATATGACAAAACTGTCAGAAAGACCACTGTCCTTTCCATTATACATGAAATTTGCCATTTTGTGTGTGTCCACGAAAACTGTGTTAACCGTGTCACGGTCTGAAACCTCCTCCATAAATCAGTAATGGTTTGGTCTTAGGCCATACGAATAACATCACGTGATGTCATAACCTCTTTGGCAGGATACGGGAAGACTTTTTGGTAAATTTTGAGCTCCATCCTTCCATAATTTAATCCATTCTTTTTCATGTTCTCATAGCGGGAAAATTGCCTGTCAACAGTGTTATCAACATATTCATAAGAATCTGAATTAGAAATCACATGTAGAAAAACACAGATAAAGCTTACAGATACATGAATTGATTAAGGTGTTGTGGTGGAACTTCTGAGGTCCTCAGTTAGCACAACACCATAAGAATGGCTGAAATGTCAACGGTGTTACCGTCAATGGTGTTACAATTAAGTATGACAGTCAGGGTTGCCAGATGAGGCTGATGATTTCCAGCCCAAAAAATAATCAAAATCCGCCCTAAAAACCCGCCCAATTCTATTGATTTATATGGCAGTGGGAAGGTTTTTCTGATAGATGCCATTTTTACCCGCACACGGCCATCCTAAGCAGCCCAATTGGGCGGGAACCAGCCCAATCTGGCAACACTGATGACAGTTGAGGAGGAGTATGTTTTTGCCAATTTATATCCATATTGACAGACAAACAAACAAAATAATTTCTGTTCTAGGGAGATGGGTTTGTCTGCTCTGTTTTTTTCTCCTAAAAAAGTGCCGACTTGTTCCCCTGCACTGTTGACCGTAACACAGTTGAGTTACACCGTTGACTGTTTTGAAAGTGTTTTTGTGCTATTGATCCCTTATGTGTTGGAAAAATCCTATGAACATACACTAGGGATTATCTCTGGAGAAGGAAGTCTTGTGTAAGGAGGGTGACTATCTTCAAATCAGACTTTACAGGAATTTATGATGAAAAATGT
>NC_085864.1:40454593-40464593 GCF_034702125.1 Engraulis encrasicolus | reverse complement strand
TGTTACACCGATGAAGCACAGTTATATCTGTACTTTGTGCCAGATGACTCCACGGTCTACACACACATTTCCGTTTGCCTCTCTGAACTATCCACAAGTATGAAGGAATGCCACCTTCAGTTGAGCCTCGCTCAAACTGCACTGCTGGTGATCCCAGACAAAGATTTAGGTTGCCATGATATCGAACTCAATATGGATTCTGCTACTGTTGCCTCAAATAAGGCCACAAGAAATCTGTCATTGTTGATGACCATCTATCATTCTCTGACCACATAGCCTCAGTTTCCCAGTCATGTCGCTTCTCACTGTTAAATATACATAAAATCAGACTGTATCTGACCTGAATGACTCAACTTCTGATATTGTCCATCTGACCTGAACTACTGGAACTCCCTCCTGACTGGTCTTCCAGCTTGTGCAATAATCCCTTTGCAAATGTCACTGCATGCCACTCCTTTTATTCATGCCTTAATTGAATACAAGGCCATGACCCTTGCCTATAAAGCTACAACAGGCCCTACTCTGGTACCTGAAAGCTATGCTAAAGCCCTATGTTCCTTTCAGGACATTGTCTGTCTCCAGTAAGTAACGTTTCACCTTGCCCTCTACTAACACATGTAGTGGCTCCTGTCTATTCAGTTCAGCTGCTGAAAGACCCACAATACCTAGTGACACCATGATTCATCACTGATGATGTGCCCTGACAAACAGCACATGGATATTACCATAGCAGTAGTGTCTTTATCCACCCTAACAGCACTCCAACCAAACAGATCCTGAAAACTGTTCATTCATGCCAATGTAGTTATCATGTAATAACCTTTATTTAAAAAAAAAACTTTGATCTTGAAAATGACACCTTTCCTGAAGTTAGATTTTCCTAGATTTTTAGTATGTTAGTAAGGACAGCTGGATGTATGGAAATCAGTTGAAAAACCTTTTGTATCAATTTTTTTGGGGTTTGGGGTATTTTGGCCATAGATGTACTCGACTAGAGGGAGAAAGATGAAGTGCTGGGCTAGGAAGAAAAAGAGGAGGGAGGGAGAGAGAGATGCAGTGCTAGGAAAAGAGAAAAGAGAGGAGGGAGAGAGAGATGCAGTGCTAGGAAAAGAGAAAAGAGAGGAGGGAGAGAGAGATGCAGTGCTAGGAAAAGAGAAAAGAGAGGAGGGAGAGAGAGATGCAGTGCTAGGAAAAGAGAAAAGAGAGGAGGGAGAGAGAGAGATGCAGGGTGGGAAAAGAGAAAAGAGAGGAGAGAGAGATGCAGGGTGGGAAAGGAGAGAGAGCACGAAACGAGTCCCAAGGTGAAGAACGTCTTGTGGGCAGGCGTGTGTGTGTGTGTGTGTGTGTGTGTGTGTGTGTGTGTGTGTGTGTGTGTGTGTGTGTGTGTGTGTGTGTGTGTGTGTGTG
This sequence comes from Engraulis encrasicolus, assembly GCF_034702125.1. Taxonomy (NCBI): domain Eukaryota; kingdom Metazoa; phylum Chordata; class Actinopteri; order Clupeiformes; family Engraulidae; genus Engraulis; species Engraulis encrasicolus. Next base: position 40,463,187 of record NC_085864.1, on the reverse strand, counting down.
TGTGTGTGTGTGTGTGCAGGCCCGCCGACAGAGGGCAACAAAGGGGTACGTTGTCCCAGGCATAGGGAGATTGGGGTCCCAGAATTACTTCTGTCCTGGGCCAAGCAAAAGCTGTCAGTGGCCCTGTGTGTGTGTGCGCGTGTGTGCGCGTGTGTGCGTGCGCGCGTGCATGCGTGCGTGCATGCGTGCATGCGTGTGTGTGTGTTACTGTCGAGAGATAGACAGAGAGAGAGAGAGTGAAGAGATTGTTGGTCTATAGAGAGTAGAGAGAAAGAGCAAGCCAAGAGAATATAGACACAATATGTATCAGTGTATGAATTATTTTGTAACTGTGTGAATGTGCACACAAGTGTTTGTGTGTGTGTGTGTGTGTGTGTGTGTGTGTGTGTGTGTGTGTGTGTGTGTGTGTGTGTGTGTGTGTGTGTGTGTGTGTGTGTGTGTGTGTGTGTGTGTGTGTGTGTGTGTGTGTGTGTGTGTGTGCGTGTGTCTGCGTGTCTGTGTGTTTCTGTGTATTTGTCTCTGTGTGTTTGTGTACATACATATGCATATGAATGCTCAAGTGTACTCATAATCACAAATGGCCGCAAAAACACTTCAACATAAGAGCGCAAGAAGAAGAAGCAAACCGCAACGTTTGATTGGCCTGTGGTTAGTTTAATTAGCTAGATAAGTTAATTAGGGGGTAGCGCAAACAATCCGAACCCTGAACAGCTGCTCTGTTCCACAGTCCTAATTAATAATGGCCAAACACTTCCTTTAGTTGTGGACCTCTCTGTAGTGAATGTGTGTGTGTGTGTGTGTGTGTGTGTGTGTGTGTGTGTGTGTGTGTGTGTGTGTGTGTGTGTGTGTGTGTGTGTGTGTGTGTGTGTGTGTGTGTGTGTGTGTATAGACCAATCTACCTTTTTGAGGCACTGCTATTGGAGGACACCCACATATTGGGGCCCTCGCTCCATCTGGGCCCAAATTCTGCACCCCACATGTTTTGACACCTTTTGTCAAAACATGGGGTTGTTTTTTTGTTACTGGTAAAAGTAAAAGTGTAAAATCATTTCCTCACTGACAGGTTAGGGTCAGGGATTGTTTTGGTTCGACCACAGTTTGGGCAAATATGAATGGAAGGCCCCCACAAAGATAGGAAGGGCCCCAACAAGATATAAAAGTTGGGCTGTGCGTGGGTGCGTGGGTGCGTGCGTGCGCACGCGTGCGTGTGTGTGTGTGGGGGGGTCCAAATTGTCCACAGATGTTGCTGTTAAGATGTTGCCATCTGGGGAATCGCCTGGGCATCAATACCCACCACATGAGCTGGAGAAGTCCAGGGCAAAATGCTACCGCAAACAAACAGGCACACACAACCCAGTGGAGGAGGACCACACACTACCCCCTGTGGAAATTAAAGTGTGCGATTCTCCCTCTGGCTCTTTCGCTGTGTGTCTCTCTCTTTCGCTTTCTTTCACACTCTGTCTGTCTGTCTGTCTCACTCACACACACACACACACACACACACAGACACACACACACACACACACACGCATAGACTGTTTCTGCTCTTGACTCTTTTTTTTCTGTAATTATGTATTAGTGTGTGTGTGTGTGTGTGTGTGTGTGTGTGTGTGTGTGTGTGTGTGTGTGTGTGTGTGTGTGTGTGTGTGTGTGTGTGTGTGTGTGTGTGTGTGCCTGCGTGCGTGCGTGTGTGTGTGTGTGTGTGCGTGTGTGTCTGTGTCTGTGTGTTCTGGCGTGTGTCCTTTGTTATGCGTAGTGTCTGGCCGAGGAAGTTACGCTATGTCAACACACATCACACGAACGGGACCCCACTAACCCAAATGTCCAAATTGAGCAGATTTAGCGTGACGGACCAGACCTCTCATCACATCATTTCTCCTTTGCCTTTTACAAGAACTGAAAGGAAAAACGGAAAGAAAATAATAACTGCTCCAAACCCAGAAAATAAAGTAATGGTATGGACATGAAGAATGTTCATAAGGTCTGACAGTCCACACAAACATCAGTCCAAACATCAGTCTGGTGAAGAAAATTATCATAAAAAGAAAATTGTAGGCTACTGGTTTGGGCAAACTATTTATCATTGCTACTGTGTTGTTATTTATGGTTTCAACAACCAGAGGAAATATGAAGGAAAATGTGCATTTTCAACATGGTCCTTGGAGTAGCAAAGAAATTATAAAAACTAGTTAAAACCATTGCAAGAAAGAAAACTTTACACAACCTGATCCAAAAACATGATAACAGCAACAACAACATCTGCTATTGCTTTTATGCTTGCTACAGATTGCGAAGGGAATGTGCACTACACATTTTCAACAAGGCCTTGGTTTGTACGACAAGCACATACACAGGATTTCAAGGCGATCAAAAGACTACTAAAAAAAACATTGTCATTGCCAAATCCAAAAGCTCACAAGGGGAAAATGCCATTCATTAGTGTAGCTGCCATCGAAGTCAGAATAAATAAATAAATAATAGATTAATAAATATTAGGTTAAAAATTTAGAGTCCATAAATATATACATTTTCTAGTAATAAAGGTTTAATATTAAAAGTATCATTTACATATTTCATGTATATTGTTTGTTCTGGTATGGGGGGAACATATATTAATTAAGGGGGGAACCAAAGTTTGTTGCCGCAGGTTGACGGGGTGTTACTTTGAGAGATGCTACCTGTTGATCAGAAGATTCTGGACCAAGCTACTAGCAGGCAGACACCTCGCGGTTTCCTCTGCCTAAGAACCAGCGACGATAAATGAAGACTGAATAAAGTATAAGTATAAGAATGAAGGACTGAAGAAGATTACCTAATTTTCTCTCAAGGGAAAGCGGCCAATGAGGTATATTTTTGTGTTTTGTAACTGTAATGTTCGTTTGACTGTGAAGAGATGTAACGTGGTGGATTTCTGTCGAGTCATGCTTGTCTGGTCGCGTTGTTTCCTTTGATGTCTTTACACGGAGATAATGTATTTTATTTTGATTTTGTCTGTATGTTTGTCTAACAGTTCTCACGGCATCCGTGGCATCGCTGAAGCTTGTATGTCATTAAAGCCCGTAACTTTAAGAGCGACTTGGTTTCGTGATTTCGACTTGAGAGGGAATTACAGTGAGAACTCAGCCACCGCGGCACGAGGGGAGAGCGTGACCAGCAGCCAGCAAGGAGCCGCACGAGCGCCTCGTCTCGTCGTCGGAGCTGTGAAGATGTTCGAGGTTTCGGAGGAGCCACTCGTCAAAGGACAGTTTGCAACCTGCCGGAAACCAAAGACAGTCGTGGGGTAATGCCAACGTGAAGCACGTTTGAAGCAAGTTGAATGTCAAGACGTGGAGTAGTCTACAACTGCTAAAAGGACTTTTTTAGTTTGAAGATTCAGTCGGACTGTTTGCACTTGTCATAAGGATAAGTGAAGGACTTGCATATTTCATTGCTTGAATGTTGGAAGTGTAACTTTTAATGTGATAACATTTATTATTCTACATTTTTTGTTGCCTTTGATATCTGAATGTTTACAGGTTAAGTGTTAAGCACCACTAAGGAATTTTGAGAAGTATTTTAGTTTAAAGGAGTACTCTGGTATTTGCCTATTTTCAGTGATTCTAAGTTTAAAGGGTGCTCTCATTTAATATTTATCTGACATAAATCTAGTGTATCTTGCCATTGGGCATTTAAGCTATCACTTGACATTCAAGTAGGTTTGATCTAACTGCAATATTATTACCTCATTTATTATTTTCCTACAGTTATTAGTGTATTACTACATTATTAATACTTGACATTATTGTTTTTAATTTCACTTAATAGCATTTAAAAATAGGACACTAAAGGACAAGTTTAACTGATTTAAAATAGTTTCAAGAGGTGAAACTTACTTTAATTTCCAAGACAATTTAATACAAGCTAATTAGCTCTAGGCTCCTTAAGTTTACTTCTTAAACTCAGTCTAATTTTTAATATACCAAAATGGCTGATAAGGACATTGCAAGTGAAGTGCCAGGCCAGGAAGTTACTCATGAAGAAGGAGAGGAGTCTGTTCATGATGAACCCTTAGAAGAAAATCCTGCCAAGGACACTGAAGTGAATGCAGACACTGGTGTTACTGAAGACAAGAGGACAAGAAAACTTACTGAAAAGGGTCAGGAACTACATGATGAAAAGTTAAAGAAACTTCAACGTAACTTCGACAAAACATATGAAAAATGGAAAATACTTGCCAAAGAGGCTAAAAAGGCACTCTCTTTATCTAAATCAGCAGACGCTCTACATGAACATCAACTTCTAGTTCATACTGCTGATCTCGAAGTGAAGGAACGCTATGAGGATATTCGCAAACACAGTGCCCCGGACGCAGACACCAGACGCCGGGTCGACATCTGTGATGCTGTATCAAAGCAACTCATTGAACGGCTACATGTACTACAAGATGAAGACACAGAGAAGCATTTACCCTCTGTACAAGCACCATGGAGTGACACTGGTTCAGTGTTTTCAATTAAAGAAGACCAAGTGTCCATATTTAGCCGCCCAGCCTCTGGACGTGTTTCGAGACGCTCAGTCACGTCTTCCACAAGGAAGCAGGAGGCAGAAGCAGAGTTTGCTGCTACCCAAGCTACCTTGAAGGCTCTAGCAGAAATGGAAGAGCAAGAGCAGGAGCTTGAAAGGCTTGAGGCTGAGAACAAGAAGCAGCTAGCGCAGCAAAAGGCAGAGAAGGCTGAAAGACTAGCGCAACAAGAAGCAAGGCGGGCGCAGCAAGAAGCAGATGAGGCTAGGAGACGGGCGCAGCAAGAAGCAGAAGAGGCTAAGAGACAGGCGGAGCAAGAAGCAGAAAATGCTGAAAGACAGAAGTTACTAGAGGAGAAGCGCAGACAGTTAGAGCGGTTGGAAGCAACTAAAAGAATGAATGCTGCTAAGGCAAGACTGCAAGTCTATGAACAAGACGTAGGCTCAGATGAAGAAATAACAGATCTTCTTCATAACCTGTCAGCGCCTCCACCTAAAGCTAAAGCCCCTCCAAAGTACAGCATGCCTTCTCAGCCTGCCAGTAGGCCCCCTGCCACGAGTGATGAAGTCCCAAGGCCTACGTCTCCAGCTGCTCGCTCCACTTCTCACGATAACAGCACCACGATGCTTGCTGAAGCGATAGCAGAGTCCATAAATACAAGCCGTCTTCCAGTGCCAGAGCCGCCGATGTTTAGCGGAGACCCAATGAGATATAAGGACTGGAAAATGTCATTCCTAACCCTGATAGGCCGGAAGAACATTCCTGTCAATGAAAAGATTTACTACCTCCGCAAGTATGTCACAGGAGCTGCAAAGAAGGCGATCGAAAGTTATTTCCTGGTGGGCACTGAGAAAGCCTATGACTCAGCATGGGAAATACTAGAAGAGCGATATGGCAACTCTTTTGTGGTCGCTAAAGCTTTCCGCGACAAGCTAAATTCATGGAATAAGATCGGACCCAAAGACAGCGTTGAGCTGAGAGAATTCGCAGACTTCCTGCGAGGCTGTGAAGCAGCCATGAGTCACGTGAAGAGTCTCGAAGTCCTAAATGAATGCAGTGAGAATCAAAGAATTCTCTGTAAGCTCCCTGACTGGCTCACTGCCAGGTGGAACAGAAAGGTAATGGACTACGAAGAAGAAAACCATGACTTTCCGAAGTTCCACACCTTTGTTGAGTTTGTGTCCAGAGAAGCTAAGATAGCTTGTAATCCAATGACTTCGCTTCATGCTCTGAAGAGTGGTGATGCTGAAAGAGCAAAGCCGTCTAAGGTCCACAATGTTGGTGTGAAGGTGCTAGCAAGTGCATCTGAAGAGAGGCCAGATGTTGAAGGACAAAAGGGCGATGCTAAAGGATGCATGTTTTGTGAGAAGACAAACCATGGTATTCAGACATGTCGGAAGTTGATGGAGAAGCCTGTCAAAGAGCGAGTCAAGTATGTGCAGACAAAGAAGTTATGTTTTGCATGTCTAAGGCCAGGACACCACTCAAACAGCTGCGAGAAGAGAAGTGTTTGCAACGTGTGCAAGGGGAGGCATCCCACATGTTTGCATGAAGACCGCACTAAGGCGGATGAAAGGGTCCAAGACGGACAAAAGGAAAGGACAAAGGAAAAGGAAAGGCCTGAAGAGTCCACAGCTACTACTACCGAAGTGGCAAGCACAGCTATGTCCAACCAAGTTATGCACAAAGGGAACAGCACGTATGCATCCACAATAGTGCCAGTGTGGCTGTCAAACACAAGAAACCCAGATGCTGAAGTTCTGGTATACGCTCTACTGGACAGTCAGAGCGATAGCACGTTCATCCTGCAAGAAAGAGCAGAGGCTCTTGACGCACAGATGGAGCCTGTGCAATTGAAGCTATCCACACTAGCGTCCAAGCAGACTGTAATCCCAAGTCACAAGTTAGTTGGGTTGCAGGTCAGAGGGTTTTACTCCTCCAAGAAAATCCCTCTTCCCGTGACTTATTCGCGAGACTTCATCCCTGCTAGTCTAAGTCACATTCCCACACCCAAGACAGCAAGAGCATGGTCTCACTTAGAGCACATTGCTGAAGAGATCGCTCCTCTGATAGACTGCGACGTCGGCCTGCTCATAGGGTACAACTGTTCCCAAGCCCTGTTGCCGAGAGAAATTGTATCAGGCAAGGATGACGAGCCGTTCGCAGTAAGGTCTGATCTTGGCTGGAGCATCGTTGGCTGTGTCAATCCCTGTGTTGACGATGAAGACGCCATTGGAATCAGCCACAGAATCGTTGTGAAACAAGTCACACCAAGTCTACTGTCACAGAGTGACCTAGCAAGTCAAGTTCAGTACATATGCAGAACCCAAGTCAAGGAAGTCATTGTTCCGACAGATGTACTGAAAGAACTTGAATCCGACTTCAGTGAGAGAACCGTGGAAGAGGCTCATTTCTCTCAAGATGACCTTCGCTTCATCACGAAAATGGAGGAGGACATAAAGACACTAATGAATGGACAGCGCAAAATGCCAATGCCATTTAAAGAAGACAAACCGCATCTGCCCAACCACCCTAAGTGTGCAGATTCGTCTAGAAGTCAAGACCTGACTCTGGGTGAACCCCAAATGGAGAGACCGCTAGGCGTGAAATGGTGCGTCACATCAGACCACTTCAACTTCAGTGTGGTGGTGGACGAGCGCCCACTTTCTAGAAGAGGAGTGTTGTGGACTATGGCCTCCATCGATGATCCGCTGCCTGACGATCTGAGACCATGGTGGGAGTCCTGGCTCCTGGACTTGAAGAACCTGTCAGACGTCAAGGTCCAGCGCTGTTATCTCCCATCAGAGTTCAAGCAAGTCCAAAGATACGAACTGCAGGATCGTTTCCATAAGTTCTCCTGCTGGGCTAGATTAGTCAAGGCTGTAGCTCGTCTCACACGACTTACCAAGGAGCTGAAAGGTTCAATCTCAAGAACAAATGAAGCCACAAGTCTGGTGGAAAGGAGCGACGTCGAGGCTACCATCGTCAGTCTTGTTCAGAGAGAAGCCTTCGTGGAAGAAATCCAAGCACTCCAACGTGGGAAAGAACTCGTTAAGACCAATAAGCTACACAAACTGAACCCTTTCCTCGACGAACAGGGAATCTTCAGGGTGGGAGGTCGGCTGACACATGCTGATTTGCACCATCACATCAAGCATCCAGCTGTCCTACCTGCTAAAGATGACACTGCCCCAAGAACAGAGTGGAAGTTGGCCAAGGTCACAAAGGTCTATCCTGCAGAAGATGGCTGCGTAAGTGACTCGACCTTGGATAAGGAAGGGAAACGTATTGGAAAGCCAGTCTACTTGGAGAGACCCATCCATAAGACGGTGACCCTGATTGAAGCCGAGTGATGCTGCCACATTTTCCTTGCAATGTGCCTAATCATTCCAGTGCTAACTTAGTTTTGTAGGTTTGAGTAAATCACAAGTGATTTGGTGGGAGTGTAGCTGCCATCGAAGTCAGAATAAATAAATAAATAATAGATTAATAAATATTAAGTTAAAATATTTGAGTTCATAAATATATACATTTCTAGTAATAAAGGTTTAATATTAAAAGCATAATTTTTACATATTTCATGTATATTGTTTGTTCTGATATGGGGGAACATATCTTAATTAAGGGGGGAACCAAAGTTTGCTGCCGCAGGTTGATGGGGTGTTACTTTGAGAGATGCTACCTGTTGATCAGAAGATTCTGGACCAAGCTACTAGCAGGCAGACACCTCGCGGTTTCCTCTGCCTAAGAACCAGCGACGATAAATGAAGACTGAATAAAGTATAAGTATAAGAATGAAGGACTGAAAGAAGAACCTAATTGTCTCTCAAGGGAAAGCGGCCAATGAGGTATATTTTTGTGTTTTGTAACTGTAATGTTCGTTTGACTGTGAAGAGATGTAACGTGGTGGATTTCTGTCGAGTCATGCTTGTATGGTCGCGTTGTTTCCTTTGATGTTTCTTTCGACGGAAATAATGTATTTTATTTTGTTTTTTGTCTGTATGTTTGTCTAACAGTTCTCACGGCATCCGTGGCATCGCTGAAGCTTGTATGTCATTAAAGCCCGTAACTTTAAGAGCGACTTGGTTTCGTG
>NC_085864.1:40389593-40449593 GCF_034702125.1 Engraulis encrasicolus | reverse complement strand
AGGTGGGCGATAAAGGCAACATCTGTCTGATGATGGTGGGTGGTGAAATAAGGGAACCAATGTCGCCATGTAAGACAACCCATGGGGCAGTTGTGACTCAGTTGGTAGAGGAGCTTGTTCGGCAACCAGAAAAACTTAACCCTATATGAATGCAACACGTGTCCGGTAAAGGTAGGTAGGGTAGAGTCCGGTGGGGAAGGTGGGAAGGCAACATCTGTCAAATGATGGTGGGTGGTGAATAAGACAACCCATGTTGCTATGTAAGGCAACCCATGGGGCAGTTGTGACTCAGTTGGTAGAGCCTACAGTAGAGGAGCTTGCTCGGCAACCAGAAAGACTTAACACCAAACTGCTCCTGGTGGCAGGGTGGTACACTGCGTGGAAGCCACGACCACCAGTGTGTGAATGTGAGTGTGAATGGGTGAATGTGAGGCATAAATGTAAAGCGCATTATGGGCAGTCATGGGTGAGCGGTTAGGGCGTCATACTTGCATCCCAGAGGTTGCCGGTTCGACTCCCGAACCGCCAGGTTGGTGGGGGGAGTAATCAACCAGTGCTCTCCCCCATCCTCCTCCATGACTGAGGTACCCTGAGCATGGTACCGTCCCACCGCACTGCTCCCCATGGGGCGCCACTGAGGGCTGCCCCCTTGCACGGGTGAGGCATAAATGCAATTTCGTTGTGTGCAGTGTTCACTTGTGTGCTGTGGAGTGCTGTGCCACAATGACAATGGGAGTTGGAGTTTCCCAATGTGCTTTTTTTTTTTTTTTTTTTAAAGCGCTTTGAGTGCTCGTAGGAGTGGAAAAGTGCTATATGAGTGCAGCACGTGTCCAGTAAAGGTAGGTAGGGTAGAGTCGGGTTGGGAAGGTGGGCGATAAAGGTAACATCTGTCAAATGATGGTGGGTGGTGAATGAAGCAACCCATGTTGCCATGTAAGTTGTGACTCGTAGGAGTGGGAAAGTGCTATATGAATGCAACACGTGTCCAGTAACGGTAGAGTCGGGGTGGTGAGTGGGGAATAAGCCGTCTGTGTGTGGTGTGGCAACAAGGAAATCAACAAGGAAAGTCCAGGAAAGGTAGTGTAAGGTTTGTGGTAAAAAGGGTAAGGTGAGTGGGTTAGGTATGGGGTGAATAAGGGAATGTTTAGTAGATTTCTCCATTGCTTTCAACCAAAGACTGTAGAATGGATGAGAACTATCACTCGCTGGAAAATGCACTGGCCACGGTGTAGTGCGGGGGCGTAGCCTTAGAAGACGATGCGCAGGGGCAGTGGGTGCTACGCCATTATGAATTTAAAAAATGTGACTCAGCAAAATCAATTGAAAGAGGATGTCTGTTTGCCAATGTTCAGTTTGTGGCCAAATCAGCCTCCTGTCCAGGAACTACCACTTGCTGTGTCCAGGGTAGGTAGAGTATGATAGGCTATGATAGGTGGGATGTGATGGTAGGGTTTGAATAAAACAACCTGTGTCCTGTGAAGGTAGGGTGTTTCCGTGCACTGCAGGACGTTTTGAAATGACACGCAAGATGTTTTTGAGATCGATTTTTTTTGTGTGTCAGCGAGGAGTGGGCTTTGAATTTGCTGACACAAATATGATGCAACCGGAGCGATAGGGTTAAGAACCACTGCATTACACTAACAGTACGCTGTTGCTAACACTGCATTTTTCAGTGTTAATCTATGGGCCACTAGAGTGTTAATGTCAACTCATAATGTTTTGAATGAACACTGCGGAAATGTGAGTGTGTGCTGTTCTGTGTGTGACTAAAGATCAATGGGGTTTTCTTTTTTCGAAAAGAGTTAATTTGATGTAATAAATAAAATGCTGTTCGAATTAACTGGGTAAAGGGTGAAGCAGATAGAGGGTTTCACACTCCAACCCTGGCGGCACTGCACTTACCATGCCTCCAGTACTGTACGTAGAAGAACAAAGTGACTCCCCTCGCGGCCATGCACTCTGATGACACACTGTAAGTTAGTCATCCTATCTCTACTATCACTGCTTTCAACCTCCTGTCCAGGAACTGCCACTTGCTGTGTCCAGGGTAGGTAGACTATGATAGGTGGGATGTGATGGTAGGGTATGAATGAAACAACCTGTGTCCAGTGAAGGTAGGGTATGTAGAAGAGTGGGTGAATAAGGGAATGCTTACTTTTTTGCATTCAACTTTTTTGTGGTGGTCAGCATGTTCCTTTGTAATTTGCAGCTGGTATATTCTCTTTTCCCATACAAATGTAGGCCTACTGTAACTGCCAGTAGGCCTAAGGGATAATGAGCAGCAATTTAGTTAATATAAAACATCTAAACGATGTTAAATTCGATGGTTCATGGTTCACAGAATTCATTTACACTGAAACATTTCCGGGACACTTAATACACCTGTCCGCAGGCAAACGCACAATATCTGAGTAAGAACAGCATGGGCATTCTTGAATGTGTTTGTTCATTATCTGCAACTCACCAGGTACGTCGATGCACATTCACATACATTTCCAACTGAGTGACTTGCTAGTTGGAATTACAGTTGGAGAAGGTCTCATGAGGCTTTGTGGAATATCTTGGTACAATCATTGTGTCTTTGTACAGCAGTACAGGCATTGGTATACAAAGTCATGGACACTATGCATACTTTATTAATGCATTGAAATGCTCAATGAATAATACATTGCTATAGGCTATGAATACAAGCTTTATAGAAAATGTTATCAAAACCTCATGTGACCCTTTTATGAAAGATACTTGGCCTTCTTTTTGATAAGCAGTTGGTGTGCCAAATATGTCTTTAACAAAATAATGACACCGAAATGGTAGCTGTCACCAGAGTCAGAGTGATGTGACAAGTGGCAAACTTACACTGGTCTGACTTAACAGGCTTCTAAACACAAGACAAAAAGCATCTGTGGCCAATAAAGTTCAATTCAAGATACTCAGAGTGCGTTTGATGGATGGCTTTGTGAGACAGGGCTGTTGCATCAGCGTTAAAGTGTTAAGGTGAAGTGACACTCACAGAGTCCCATTTCATGGTTTTAGGGAGGGGTGACGATGGATTTCCGCAAATTAGAAACATATTCCTGAAGAGATTGTGCAAACACATGGTGTCGCACACAGACAAAAGGCGTGTGTGCGACACATACGCGCACACACACACACACACACTTAAAAAAGATTGGTTAAAATAAACAAAAAATTAGTAGTTTTTAACCGATCTGTTCGATTAATATGTGTCCGAGAAAAATATTAGTCAAAATAACCGATTAGACTTTAGTTAAAATTTCAACCAATCTAGATCGGTTAAAAAACTAACCAATTCTAAATCGGTTGTTTTGACCAATAGATTGGTTATGTTTAACCAATCTTTATAAGTCAAAAATGTACCAATCCCCCAATGGTTGTTTTGACCAATTTGTTCGATTAATATGTGTCCGACACAGATATTGGTTAAAATTTTAACCGATTTGCTTGGTTAGATGGACACTGCAATTACTTCACTCCAAATTAACAGTTTCAAAGCTATATCAATCATAACCAATAACCAAGATTTGAGTTTGTTTTCACAAAGTTTATTAACAATTTAATTTCAAAAGGCTTTAAAGCACTGATCTGAAATGATGGGGATACAGTAACTTACAGCAATCTGTTCCTTCCCAACACTGATGATGGTAAAGTTGTGTGGACACAACAAAAAGACAGGCTGGTAGGGACATTTAAAAAAAAAAGAAAAATCAAAAGCAGAGGTAACATTTTATGCTTGGTGAGCCATTTTCAACGAAAATTCAAATTACAAATGCATGCATATCCTGTGACTATTACTTACTTACAAAACGTTAAGGTTGTGCTTGACAACCGGAGAAAACCTCAGAGTAAACATGATCTTACTTTAAGTTATATTCAAAGAACAGTACATTTTTGCAAAACAAGGAGGCAAGTATCACTTAGAATGGCATACAATGCTGTTTCTCCAGTACCAGGTAAATTACCTGAATTTGCATAGGATGTAGTCTGCATGTCAGTGGAATCAGAAGATATTAAAATACACATGGTGTGGAGTGGTGGTGTCTGCGTAGATGTTTAAAAAAATGTCCAGTGACTACAGAGCAACTTGAAGTGAGAAATGTTCCAGTACCTTGGCCCACTTGTTGGTTGAGATGGTTATATCGTACACATATTCAAAAGAGGCAAAAACAGAGTTAAACTGTGGGATATGCCAAGTTACACACCCAATAGAGCATGAAAAGCTTGTCACTGCGCAAGTCAGGCAATCACCAACAGGAATGGTTACGTTGTCATCCATGGCAGTGATGACACTGCCGTGTCAAACTCTCGCCTCCTAGTAGTGGGGTCCTTGAAACCTTCTCAGTGTCAGTGCAGAGGGATGCAAAGTTGGTTCCAGCCTGAAAGAATTTTTAAGATTTGAGAGAGAGAGAGAAAGAGAGAGAGAGAGAGAGATACATCAATGGTGCTTAGCCCCATAATGCACGCCATACCATCTGAAACATGCTGTAATAGTCATTGAAAGGTTAATTGCCAGTACTACTCTACAACATAGGGCCTTTAGTAATGCATTGCGACTCAGTAATTGCCATTCTGGTAACCAGAAAATTTATAACGCCCTGTTCTAACAGGTTATATAGAAAGCTTTACTCTACTGAGTGAACGGTATAAATAATGCAGTATCAGGAAGCTTAATTAACACCAAGTATAGCCAAAATCAACAATGCACACAACTATATCGTGACTTGTTCTTTCTAAATAAAGGTTAAAAAAATGTCTGGCAGACGTACCAAACTTGGCATCTCCAGAAAGCGTGAAAATTTCTCAAAGATGTCACGCATGGAGGGGGAGTCCTCAGCGATCCTGAAAAATACAACAAATTGAGAAAATGTAACCCAAATACAATCAATGAAACGGTGGGCTCAGTGTCATAGGCCTAACAGCAGAAGGCACCAAGGGTGCGTTTGTAAACTGCCGCTCTGAGCACACAACAATTGGTAATGTCATGTATGAGCAGTGGTGGACAAAGTAAAAGTAAAAGTTTCTTTTTTTTTTTTTTTTTAAACGGTTTCTTTCCAACACAGGTAACTTATCTGAGTAAAAAGTAGACCAATGTACTTGTCTTACGATGAGCTGATTCTGCACAGGTTGGATTGAGTTTGTGGTGGGTTCTTGTTTGGTTTTTATTGTTTTTCAGTAATAACACAGTCTATCTCAATAGGTAGGTATACTGGAGCAAACGGTGTAACAGCTATGTAATATCATGTGCTACTGTTGTAATTACACCACAAAAGTACTATTACTTTGTCCACCACTGTGTACGAGTGTGTTATTCAGACTGTTAGATAGTAGACATTTGAAACACACATTTGGTGCAGATTCATAAAAAAAATGCTAACATTTACAAACTGATTTTTCTCAGCATTTTTAGACATGGTGCTACAAAGGGGATCAATGTAGGCTACTGTAACCAGGCAGCTGCCATTATTCCTTAACTATCCTCTCAAAATAACACACGGCATGAACAGGACGCATCTCTGATTAACAGTGTGTGCTTCAAACTGTTAAGACATTTGAAACACACATACATGTGGTGTAAATTTGTGAATGGTTGCTAACCTTTAGAAATTCTGTCAATGTTCAGAAGCATTTGCAGATATGGTCCACTACGACCAGAGCTACCATCCAGCAATAAGGATATCTTGGCCATCTTCTCAGCTGCAATAATAACACAACATTAGTATGCATCTCATATTGACAGCATGAAATACAGAGCAAGTTACTTCGACTTCGACTTTTTAAAAATACATGGATAGGTTTTGTGTGACTTTATAAACTTAAACTCACCTCTTGCAACAGTGTTTATTTCTCTGAGGTACACCACACCAGAGGAATCACTCCGTGTAATCAGCCAGCTTCCATGTAGGATCCTTCAGCAATATTCTGTCATCTGCAAAGCAAGACAGCACAAAACATGAACATGATTATGTATCAATATGCCTAATTATTACACAAAAATAAAGTTTGAAAAATGATAACACCACCATGACACAATAGGCTGAATAGGCCTACAATATGAAACATCTATAAGATGCATTTCTTAAATTGTTTTCATTGATCATTTTCCCACACGGATTGACACCAGATGGCTCAAAGAATTCAGTGTGCTAAGCTAGAGGGCAAAAAGAACAGATTATATATCTTTCTGGATATTTTACTCATCACTTGAAATGAAATCTGATGCATAGCCGACTTGTTAAGACCTCTAAAATCACTAGGCCTACAAGTAGATCCAAAAAGGATGGGCAAAGAAATCTAAATATTTATTGCAGTAACCATACAAATTAAGCATCTTTGATCAAGCCAAAAATTAAGTACCCTACACATCTGGGTGTTCCTGGGCTCATTATTTCAGGAGAAATCTGTCAAATAGGTAATGCCTATTTATTGAAAAGAACACGATCTGATGGCTGACAGTGGTTTCTCCCTGAACAGAGAGAACAGCCCACAGAGTTGGTAGTAACAGAATGGGACAAAACAGCACACTGTGTGCACAATAACAAGTTCAGTTTACTTACTCACTTCCTTTACACAACGAACAGGGAAAGGCACATGTGTTAAAACATACTTCAGAGCAAGTGTATAGTCAAAATGAGTTCGTTTCTAACAATAAAAATCAGGCATAAGTTGTGGCTACTTCAAGCTTCTGAGTCAGCTAAAAGATAAGCTGATGTTGCTAACGAACTTCTAGCTAGCTCTTCTCTCTGGTATTTGTGTTTTACTTTGGCTCAAGTACATTAACTGGATATCTTCAGAGCATAATTATACTCAAAGGGAGTTCGTTTCTAACAAAAAAAAGACTTTAGCTAGCTAATGTTGCTAGCGGACAAGAGATTCATTATTCAGTTTGGCTAGCTCAAATGTTGCTAGCGGACATTTAGCTAGCTCTTAACTTTGGCGCCAACAGGCTTACAACACTAACTTGGCATGTTGTAACTTCAGAACAAACTTCTATTCAAAATGTGTTCGTTTCTAACAAGAAACCAACATTCAGTTATGAATACATCGGGCTATTTCAAACATCCCTCAACAAAGTCAACATGATTTAACCGTTACACTAAAGCTAATTGTTGCTAGCGAACCACCTTATCATGCAGCACTAGCTCTTTCAGGTGAAGAGGCCGGCGCAAACAATCTCTGGCCGGCGGGGAAGCACTCCCTTCGGCCCTCCTCCAGAAACCACTGATAGCTATGTTGCTAGCGGACATTTAGCTAGGTCTTGACTCTGGCATGGGTGTTTTGGCACCACTGGACAAGTTTTATAGCTCTTTCGGAGCAAATCTATATTGTAAATTTCGTAGAGTTTGTTTCTAACAAAACACAAACTTTCCAACAAAGTTGTGAAAACAACCTAGGGCTAAGTTAGCATACCGGTAGTTATGGCCTGTTAGCGGAGGTATGGTCTGAAGACAAATTCATTGCAAATTACCATCCTGAACAAGAAACAGTTTCGTTATTCACTGTATATTTGGCATTGTCTTGAAATTATTAACGAAACATTGAAAATAAACGAACTTACCTCACAAAGTGTTTGAATTTCACCAATATCTCAAACGGCTTTCCTGCAGCACCAAGATGGCGGCTTTGTCAGAAAATTGAGAAGCAGAGTTACGTACTTGACGTTGAGCGTCAGACCTGCGTCAGTTACCAATCTCTTGGTTAACATTTGCTTAACCAATGATATTAGTCATTTTTCAACCAATCTGTTATTAAAGTTAACCAATATCTTTGTTAAATCAACCAATTTGTTCTTAACCAATGATATTAGTTGTTAGATAACCAATTTGTTTGTTTAATAGTTACCAATGTCACAGTTAATTTGACCAATATTGCCTCAACCAACGAGATTAGTCATTTTTTTAACCAATCTCTTTTAAGGGTGCACACACACACACACACACACACACACACACACACACACACATACAGACACACAGACAGATAGACACAGAGATATGGAACTAGAACAAGGCCATAAAGATTGTATGTCCAGAAATAAAATTCGTATGTCCAGAAATAAAATTGATATGTGAAGAATCATTTTACATACGTGCCAGATACAATGTATTTGTGGAAAAACATCTTGCATCTGCAGGTTAATTTTGTAGATCTGCACACATATTTTGCATCTCCTAAAATATAAAACGTACCTGCATAAATGCTTTGTAATTGTGTGGCAGTAGGAGTGTGTACAAATGTGAATCTGTTTTGCCATGCTGTGCGAACCTCTTCCTGCTCGGAGCAGCAAGCACACAAGTGTGAATCGTTTTTACAAGTCTACGGATTTTGGCCCTCTTTTTACGGGGGGTGGGGTCAGAGAGTGGAAGCCAATCAAAACAAAGCTTACTGGCAACCAATCAGTGCATCCTGAGGACTCTGCATGAACCACCCACTTCCGATAAGCGCTACCACAGAAGAACGCATCTGATGAGTGTCGTGGAAGGACTGAAATGGAGTCGTCACACAAGGTGCGAAGGTTACCCAAAAGGCTTGCGCCCTGTTGATATGGTTCAGCATGGATACAATACTTAACTGTAATATGTGTTTGTAACTGTAATCGTGATTTTAGCTGAGGATACGGGACGTAGCACTTTTGTCTGTAGGTTAGTTTCTCAAATGGCATCATGTCTGTAGCAGCCAGCAACAACGTACTGCAGCTAGGCCTATGTGTCCAATCACTTTTAGTTTTAACTGTCTGTATGTTTGAAAAGTAGTAGGCTATATTATATCACCCATTTTCCCATATCACCCATTTTTAAACAAGCTTTTTGAGGTGTTCATCCGAGCTTTTGAAATTTAACTAGTCACCCATTAATACCGGGCGGGGGCGATGTTGCATAGCAAATTCCGTGCATGGCTGACTTGGCCAATGTCGTGCAGCTTCAGGAAGGAGCTGCAGTAGAACTATAACATGAACAGACATAAAAAAATAATAATAAAAAAAACAATTTTCACCATTTGTCATGACTTGTGGCATGTTACGCAGTGGTTTGCCCCACACAGTTCCATAGGTGCTACCAAGATTTTATTTCCACTGTTCAGCAAGCTGGTTAAGAACCCATTCACCCAGTAGACTTAGCCACTGCGGTTCATCAAAGTAACACGGCCGTCTGACACCCCCAATCTACAACAGAACACGAAATGGTGGTAGGTTATAACCAGAGATGTTATGACCTCCCTGTGTATGTCTACTGAAAATGGGTAGTTAAAACGCCATGCATCCTCACATTAGCCAGCTTGCTTGGCATCGAAAACACTTAAATTAGGCCAATTGGCTACTGCTCAGTTAATTTCTTCAACACCATGAACTTCGTTTTTGAAAATATGTGACCCACCTGCTCCAGTCAATGTCTCAGTCTAGACATGATCATGTTTATCCTACTGCTATCTATAGCAGCCTATAGGCCACAATGTATAACATTCAATACAAAAGCGTTGTGTTGACATTTTTTGAAGAAAATAGAAGGCAATGCTTCAGGTTTTAATTTCAACTTTGTATGGCATTCAAAATAGGGAAAAGTACTTTGCACAAGTTTTAAACAGGATCGCAAGGACCAACAGCTCAAATTGTCATTCATTCAGCCAGAAACCAGAAGGGGGTATGATTAAGATTTTAAGCAATGTCAATGGAATTACATTAATATGTGATTATAATCGAGTAGAAAAAGTGGCAATCTATCAAAACCAGAAGAGGGGACAATCCCCCCCATCCCCCCTACAAATCGCACCTACTATTTTGATAAAGTTGTGAGATGAAAGGTCATGTTACTCAAAAAAATACATCAGGCATACATCTTGAACATTTGCACATAATTTAGGATTCTGTGTTGATTTCGAGTAGATGATATATAGTTGTACCATAAAGACTCGAGAGGCAAGAGAAACTGTTATTGACGTTTATTTGACAATGATTGTTTGACATGAGTTAAGCGATGTATGAATCTCTTTGGCACAGGCTCCCTCTCATCGAATTCCATGGTAGGAGCGTAGCCCAATGTCAGACGCAAACCAACTGGTGACTGTGGTAGGAGGCGTGGAGGCGGCGTCTGAGGCGGCTTGAGCTAGAAGCAGAACAATACATGGATTCTACATTTTTGTTTTCCCCTGGCTGCACAAACCTAGCTGCGCACAACTCAACCTCTGATTGTTGGAAAGCTCACGTGGTTGGCTGCCAGTATGTTGCCCCTCCTCACAACATCGTGTTTACAAACATTGTGAACCTATGAGACAGGATGTTTTTAAAAGCCTTGACGATGATCTATTGGCTGAAAGAAAGGATGAATTAGTGACGTACAGGGAGAATCCCAAATGTGTGCGCTGATTCGGTGATTGACAGGATGGTGAAGTGAGGGATGCCTAATGGAGAGGGAGAGTCTGATTTGTTAATGCAGGCATTGTCAGCAGGGGAAGTAATTTGAATCTTCTTGGTAGAACTTTACGCAGTAGCTCCCATTTCCTTCCTCCCCTTACAATACTGTGTAGGATGTAAATATGTTACTTATGATTTGTCCTGCTCTGAATTGTATTTAACTCTTTTTACTCTGAAGTACTAGACATATTGAAATTACACGGTCAGAAGTAGTGACTAACATACACACAATACAAATGAGAAATCAAAAACATTGATAGACAACATTATGTGCTAATAGCAATGGCAAGGAGGTGGGGTTGGGGGTGCTATGTTGGCATTTCATTCTTGTTACTTACTCATATGGGCACATGGTTGACTTGGTCCACTGTCCTTGAGCAGTTGTTTAATCTTGCACTGTGGTTGGCCCTGAGTGTGCATGGAGGCACTGCAGTGAAGCGTCCACAGCTGGAGAGCTGGTTGGTCCAACAACCTGGAAAGTAGAACAAGAATTTAGTTAGTTGTTTGCATCACAACAACGACTTCAATATCCTATTAGATCAGTTGTTTCTGAAAAAAAAAACAGACTAAGTCATTCTGGCACCAACAGCCATGTCATGTTCAAAAGTAATTTCATAACTTTTCTTCCCCATTCTCACAGTAGGTTTGATGATCTTGACCATGTCTACATGCCTAAATGCACTCAGTTGATGCCATGTTATTGGCTGATCAGAAATTTGCGTCAATGAACAGTTAGAAATGTGCCCATTTAAGTGGCTGGTGAGTGTAAGTCATATTATAAACCTTAATTTTATCTTGCATGTTTAACTGATATTGTAGTAAAAAAGTCTCTCCGCATATTGTGCAGTTGATGCCATGTTATTGGCTGATCAGAAATTTGCGTCAATGAACAGTTAGAAATGTGCCCATTTAAGTGGCTGGTGAGTGTAAGTCATATTATAAACCTTAATTTTATCTTGCATGTTTAACTGATATCGTAGTAAAAAAGTCTCTCCGCATATTGTGGAAATATTTATGTGTTTAACTATTTTTAAAAATGTTGCTTTTCAAAAAGGGCTTTACTCGTTATTTACATATTGAAGTGTGTTAATGCCAAACAGCTTGACAATTCCGATGTATGAGGACGGACAAAAGCGAGGAGAATAGAGAAGTCATATGGAGTATGAAGAGGAAGAGGTCATTGAGAAGCTTACCTGTGATGTGCTCATTGTCGTACCATAGCTCAGTTTGGAGAAGAGCATTGCCGAGCAACAGGAAGTGAAAGTGGGGAGAGATTACATTACATTACATTACGTTTAGCTGACACTTTCATCCAAAGCAACTTACTATGAGGTTAGAGAAATACAGTTTAGACAACTTCCACTTTGCTCCATACAAGATACACCATACACCACAAACCAACAATAGGCTAAACTAGACTGGCAATGGGCGTTTCTAAGTAGTATCAGAAAATCGGACTCAGCAGCGCCATATCGTACCGCAGAGTATCCCAACTGTGGCACATTGAAATGCAGACGATTTCAAACTGGGAATACAAAGTTATTTTGTGGATTTCAATCATTTTCGAAGAGCTAGTGGCAGCCTATTCAGTTTTGTGAATATTTTTGGTAGGCTATTGGACAGTCATGCACGTGCAGACATTTTGTTTCCTTTGATTTATACAAAGTTAAGGTCAGGACAGTGGTTAATCAGCTGTAGGCCTATTTCAGAACAGACAACCGGTTCTGTCTGCTGTCTTTCCCAAGCCAAGATGCTTGTAGTAACCATAATAACAGCATGAGCCCAGAAGAAAAAAAAACATAAAACAACTCTAATCGAATAACCCAAGTAACACATTCCATGCACATTTCTCCAATCTTATAGACTACAACAATAAAGTCTGATGTGCAAGTCTGTAGTGAAGTCTGGGGCTACATGGCGGCGGCAAATACGACAAACGAATCACGTGACCGACTTCCAGTCTAGTTTAGTTTATTGCAGGTCTGTGCCATAGGCGATAGGCCTACACCATTGACTGCTGTTTGGTTTGGGAAAGACAGTGAAAATAGTCACGAAGGTCGCACGCGATCGAAACGCGTTGGCTATCAATGGTATCCATGTACTCATAATCATGCCTAGTGTTATTCTGTCCGTAGTCAGAATGGCAGGGTAGATAGGCTAAGCTTTTCTCTTATGTAGGCACTATGGGGCAGATAAGAACAGTAGTCAGTCTAGGCCTAGACTACCGTCTAAAATCACAAGTGAGACAGCTCCATATCACCGAATTATTGCCGTTTTGCCACCCTGACTGCATACAAACGTTTCCCTTTAGCTTCAACCTTCTCATAGACCCAGTCGGCAACTCTGCCGCTCCACAATGAAAAACAATGCAGCATCGTTGTCGCACTGCAATGAAAAACAATGCAGCATCGTTCGACTTAAATTAGGTTGAAACAACCAGTGTAACAATCCGACACTAGAACGGTAGCCTACAGATGAAATGGTTAGTTAACACTCACCTAACAGTCACTCACTCGGCATGATTTTCCCCCCACTGCACTTACGGTTGCGTGTGATTGACATCATACGGCTAGTAGGCCTACCGAGCTAGCGTAGCGATGAATGTAACTCAAGTAACAATAACAACCAGAACCAATAACCGTACACGTTCTACAAATCAACAAAATCCAAAGAATCGTTTTAAAAAACGTTGCACCGTACACAATGTTAATCATTTGTTAACGGTTTTCAGGTGGAACGCGACCGCCATGTTTTCTCTGTTCTGCGGCAGCTGCATCATCATCGAGATGGGTCTCGCTGCGGACTGCAGCGGGATATCTCTCTACCCCCTCCTTCCTCTCCCCCGCGGCTCGCGCTCATATCCCTGTCGGCCATTTTGTATCAGATTACCGCGGCCGCCGGGCCAGTAGTACATTTTTACAGAAAAATAAAATTATAGGGACTAGGAGGTTGTAAAATGTATACATAAATAACTTGTTTTGGCTGTTAAGCGTATCTTTAGGCACGTAAAAAGTAAGTAAATCGCTCTAGAAATCTGAAGAATGCTTACTCGGCAAACCCATCAGTTTGGGTTTGGAGAAGAAATTTCAACGAAAACGTCTTGTGAGAACTTGAAGACATGTAAGTTGAGTGACTTTATGATATTTATTGGTACGTGGTGCACAACAATCTGCTGGGGACTGATAAACTTGTTAAGGGCAGATTATAGTTTACTAGTGAAAGTCGGACTTGAAAGCTAAATAATCTATTATATTTAGTTAGCTCAGGGGTGAACGACAAATCATAGCCAATCGACGGTGCTTTAAATGTTACATATCAACACTAATGGCTATTTTTCGATCATTTTTTAGTATATGGGCACTAATAATGCGGACACATCAATGATGCCTCCTTGGGACACATTAATACAACAGAACCGTCATGCATTTGTTTACAGAGTGCTAAAGAGGTAGCTGATTAGCAACTTGTGGCTTCGTTTTTTGTTGACTGTTGTTGGAGTATGTCTTAAGCATTTTCTTGTATCATTGCCTTTTCAGGAGTAGACGAAAGTGCCTGGCAAATCCCACTGATGTGCTTTGTGCGTCTGAACAGGTATGTAGTGTTTCTTATTTGAAGTTCCAATGTTAAGAAGATGCAATGCCAGTCTGCTTGAATGCCAGAAAGCACGAAAAGCTAAGGCGGAATCTACTAGAGCTCTAGCATTCTCTTGTCGTATGCAGTCCTCTGATGACCTTTGTTGATATTGTTTAGCACTAGATGAAGTATGTTCTGTAAAATGAAAAATACACCGCCTGATAAACACGCTGGGAGGGAGAAGGGGTACTCTTTCGTGATGTGAGACACTCGTTTAAACGTGATGAGAGAACCTTGCTTACCGGTACGCTGCCTAACCTTGTCTTAGGTTGTTATGTCAAACCTGTCATTCCTAGTATTTTCTTGTCATCACAGTATAAATCTATTAACACACATTTCTGTCATTTATTTACAAAAACCACTGCAGTGAGGCTTGACATGATTATTCCTCATTCATTGCCTGGTAATACAGTGGAAGAACTTTTATAAGACTGTCTGGCAATTATTTTATTTTATTATCTGCATGTATTTATTTACACCGGTATGAAGTGAAATTACTACCATGCTAAAGATGCCACCCAACTGCACAACATGTACATTCCCATAACATCTCCATAACCAGTCCACACTTCTGGTGTGAGACTAACGCCTGAATAAGATGGGCTTACCCATACAATAAATTAAATGCCATTCTTTCTTAAACCCATACACTTCCTTACCACAAATAAGCTTATTTAATTCTTAATTATTTAGACTAAAGGAAACAGTCATGGGTAAGTTTGAGTCAGATTTGTACCCTGAGTGTTGTCAGTTCGATTCCCAACCTGCTAAATTGGAGAGGGTGTTTATTAACAAGTGCTCTCCCCATTCCCCACCCTGCGCATGGTACCATTCTGCTGCAATGCTCCCCTGGGGCACCAACTAGGCTGCAGCATTAGTGTAATTTCAATGTGTGCGGTGTCATAATGACGATTGGACTTTTCCATCGCGTCTTAAACTTTTTCTGTCTTTTTCTAATCCTCTCTCTCCGCAGCCAGCCTGCCACCCTGCCCAGCCCTCACCCAAAAACATCACAAGATGAAGGTGATCAGTTGCAGCATTTGCATAGTATGAAGGAGTAACACAACCAAGTGATCAATGTATTCAAAAAGTATGCATACCAAACTCAATTTGGCCCTTATACTTATTAATAGTAATTCAGTGTGACGTGTTATACAGTATCGCTGTGTCTCAGATGGCGCACCTATGCACTTTGAGCACAATGTTCCAGTGCATGACCAATATGCCAGGGGTGTCAAAGTCACTCACAAACTATGAATCAAGCGAAAGGGAGTTTTTCCTCACCCCTGATGCCACCAGGGGCCGCACCTGAGCGCCCAATCTCTGTGTGACTATCTATGACTTATGATAGGCCCAGCCACTATGGACCTTACACATCTAAGAATCCTGGTCCTAACCTACGTTGACCTTATGACTCTACATTCTCTGTCTATCTCTTCTTCCTCTGCCTTCCTGCTTTTTCTGCCTCTCCTCTATACCTCTCCTTTTAAATCTATCTCTAACAATGTTTTTTCCCATTTGTTAAGCACTTTGAGTTACATGCCTTGTATGACACAGTGCTATACAAATACAATTATTATTATTATTATTATTATTATTGCCTGAGGGCCAAATTCGGTGTGTATGCACTTCAATTTCACACACCCTCTTTACCCATATATGACATTTCAAATGTGCCTGCACATTAGTGATGTCAACAATAATCAATTAGGAAAATGCCCAAATTGATGCGGCATATTTTTTAATGTTTCAATTACTTCTGTGGGCATTTCTGGAGTAAATGAACTTTACATTAAATGAAAGCACTTCAAGCATTGAAAACTGGAGGATTGCAGGACACACAGCAGCCAATAAAATGTTGTTCAGTGTCTGACTGCTTGTACTGCCTCATGACAGATAAAAATGTGCAATGCTTTCAGTAGAAATGTAATGCATTGCAATGCATCGTACAATCGGACTGAATCGATTTGAAATGAAACGTTACCTCCTGAATCGTAATCGAATTTTAAGGGTAGTGGCAATGCATTCCACTACTGCACATATACTGTTGTTGGAGTATGTCTCAAGCATTTTCTTGTATCATTGCCTTTTCAGGAGTAGATGAGAGTGCCTGGCAAATCCCGCTGATGTGCTTTGTGCGTCTGAACAGGTGTGTAGTGTTTCTTATTTGAAGTTTCAATGTTAAGAAGATGCAATGCCAGTCTGCTTGAATGCCAGAAAGCACGAAAAGCTAAGGCGGAATCTACTAGAGCTCTAGCATTCTCTTGTCGTATGCAGTCCTCTGATGGCCTTTGTTGATATTGTTTAGCACTAGATGAAGTATGTTCTGTAAAATGAAAAAATACACCGCCTGATAAACACGCTGGGAGGGAGAAGGGGTAGCTTTAGGCTCTTTCGTGATGTGAGAGACTCTCGTCTAAACGTGATGAGAGAACCTTGCTTATGCTGTCTAACCAGTTCTTAAGTTGTCAAACCTGTCATTCCTATTATTTTCTTGTTATCACAGTATACATCTATTAACTCAAATGTCTGTCATTTATTTACAGAAACCACTGCAGTGAGGCTTGACATGGTTATCCCTCATTCATTGCCTGGTAATACAGTGGAGAAACGTTGTAAGACTGTCTGGTAATTAATATTTTATTTTATATTATGCATGTATTTATTTATGTATGAAGTGAAATGACTACCTTGCCAATGATGCCACCCAACTGCACAACATGTACATTCCCATAAAATCTCTATAACCAGTCCACACTTCTGGTGTGAGACAAACACCTGAATAAGATGGGCTTACCCATGAAATAAAATTAATGTCATTCTTTCTTAAACCCATATACACTTCCTAACCACAAATAAGATTATTTAATTCTTAAAGGACCAGTTCAGTCAATTTCAATATGCTGTTGTATCGCTCACGCTACCCTTGACTTGTTAGTACCCGGTGATGCCACATTTTTTGACTCAGCCCTTTCCGAGACATGAGCTATTCTAATGGGGGCAGCGTTTGTTTACGTTTTAAACAAAATTAACATAGGCGTACTCCAAATATTTTCCCAAACGGTATTGCTGTTTGCTAGTTGTCTGCTGATGTTGTACAACCTTTTGGATGTTTTTGGGAATAAATAAAAATGTTTTTTTGAAATGTAAACAAAGCGCTGCCCCCATTACAATGACCAGGATCTTGGAATTGGCTGAAGAACAAAACCACAGGTACTGACAAGTCCAGGGTAGTGTGGGAATTGTAAGGGCAGTGCCAATGCATTCCACTACTGCAAATATTGAGCTGCATATTAGTGTGAGCTGTTCCATTGGCCTGTGCCCACTTATATTCCTGTGACACCAAATTTCATTTTCATACACTATACATTAATGGTGTGTGGGCCAACTGTAATGCACATTTGAAATGACCTTGTGGGCCGAATAAAAGGACTCAGCGGGCCAGATTTGCCCCCCGGGCCTGAGTTCGAGGTCCCTTCAATCTGCCATACACACTGAAACCTAGTGCCTGAGGTGCACAAGTGTGCCCTGTGAGACACAGTATGTGTCTACAATTAACACATCTTGAATGGTTTTGTTTTAGAATGAGCTCCTGCTGTTGACGGACATCCACCAGGCTGTGCAGTGACTGCTGACCAATAAGGGTTGAAAGGACGGGTAGAGGAGTGGAGGTGGACATGGAGCCCTTTGTGTTCGACTTCGAAATACAAGAGGACATGGAGGACTTCTCGAAGGACTGCCAGGCCGTACTGGCAACATGTGCCCACCCTAACACTCACACTTTCCCTAAAGTTTTGGTATCAAGGTCTGTGTCTGGCAGTGCAATGAACTTGCGCACACCTAGTGGTGTTGCGGTAAGCAACCACTTGGCCAACTGAAACAAAGATGCGAGGCGAATTAATTGTTATTACCAAAATATTGTCAGCATTTCAGTGCAACAGTGTTTAGATAAGTACCTAATAAGCTAGTTGAGCCTGTGGGTTTGTATTCGATTTACAACGGCTAACACTCATAAACAAACAAACACACACCCACCCACACACACACACACACACACACACACACACACTCCCAGGGCTTTTTCTGAACGGGGAAATAGGGGCGCTCCACCCTCATACCTCCGTGGGTGCACCCTCATACTTTTATTTTTATATATGTATATATTTGAGCGCCCCTAATAAATTTCTCATTCATGGGGGGGAACACCCCCCTTCACCCCCTGTAACCTGCCATGATGCTCCCTCATGCCAAAAAATCCTAGAAAAAGTCCTGCACTCCCAACATTTCCTTTGACTCTCCCACACACTCCAAAACAACTCCAGTTGAGAAAATGTTCTTTTCTAATCTCACCATTACGGTCTTCCTGGATGATATCAGAATAACAGCCACTCTTGGAAATGTGTAGTAAATGTTTTATTTATGTACACGTTTATACTTCAGTTGTTTTCATTTAGTATTGTGTTTGCTTTCTTATCTTAACAAATAAGATGCTTCAGAGGCTGAGAGTGCACATAGTTAAATGTCTGCACATATGTAATTATTCATATTTTAATTAAAAGTTTATTTTTGTGTTTTTTTTTGTTTTGTTTGATTGTCCTGGTCCGTCTTTGGTGGATTTAAAACTGTGTTTGTCTAATAAACAAATTTGATTTAATTGAACCAATTGAAAACATAGGCTACTTTGGCCTTCCCTTGTCTTTTCCATTTGGCTAAGTCTTTAAACAGTAGGCCTAATATCTGCTAGAAGTAGACCTATCTACCGGGAGTTGTGGATGTTTGGGCGCCCTTTGTTATCATGACAAGTTTAAATCAAAGAAAGATGCATTTTATGTTTATATTTGGGTTATCTTAGTTTAACATGCAGCCTATGTGATTAATCAAAGGTAAGTGCAACAATACTCATTATTTCAAGGTTCTTTGCCGTGAATTTTAAAGACTGAATATTGTAGGACTTGTGTACACTAAACTTGTCATGATTTAAACAAAAAAAAAGCAAAATATTATTGTTTAAGTAGGCCTATTTTGCTGATTAGTGGATTTTAACAGACTCTTAAACAAAATCCTGCAATACAATAACTGTCAGTTAAATGCATCAATAAATGTCCCATGGTAGTTTTAACGATTCTTAGTCGAGATGGCCGACAGGGAGATGGGTTTTTAACCGTACAACATGATTGCATTGACTGCCTGGGCCAAGATGGCCGACAGGGACATGGATGGGCTGCCTGGGCCAAGATGGCCGACAGGGATATAGAGAGGGATATGGCGCTACAGTCCGCAGCCAGACATACTTGATATAATCAGCCCTCATGGATAGAATCTGTGACATCACGTTTCGTTTGACCCTTGCACCGCCTTCTTCTTCTTCTTCTTCTGTGAGGGTTTAATGGGCGAGTAGCGCTCAGTTCAGGCGCATGTCCGCCCTCTACTGTCCTAAAAGAGCCAGAGTCTACTTTCCCTAAATCTAAAGACCCTTGCACCGGAACTCGATTAAAAAATAAATAGGCAATGATTTTTTTCATGAATTACAGAGTACGATTAATGTAACATAGGCCATGAATAGTAAAGTAAATGTAAATAAAATAAACAACAACAACCACAATAATAATAATAATAATAATAATAATAATAATAATAATAATAATAATAATAATAATAATAATAATAATAGCAAAAAAGGGGGGCACTACATTAATTTATTGTCATCTAATAGGCCTACATCTTTCCAAAAAGTGTTACAGTCACAGGAAAAAAACAAGTGATCAGTGGTTTCTACATCTCCACAACTGAACATAAAATCATTAAAATCAATAGTGGTTGAAAAGCTCCCTTGTGGGGTTGATGTCATTGAAATATTTTGAAATGTAGTTCTTGACTTGGGAGGGATTTTGTAGATTTAAAGGGAGCGCTCAAGGCCTTTTTAAGAGTGTGTGCATCAATATTTTGTAGTTGTAGACTTCAGTCTTCTTTACAATTTGGGTGACTCAAAATGTTCAAACAGTGCTGTATGCAGCAGCTTTTTGTGCCTTCTGTGTCTAATCCCACTGTGCCACTCTGTTCAATTAGTACATGTATCATGTGATATACAAATGCACAATGTCCTGTTGTGTAAGGACACTATTTATGACAATATTGTTCCTTTTTCAGGAGATGGTTGAAAGATATATTTTGTCAAGACTACAGTCCAGATTGGAGCAGGCATTGGAAAGGCAGCCCTTGGACCTGGATTATGTGGAGTTTGTGTGCCGAAGTGATATGCACTTGATTGCTTCACTCGGCTCTCAAATAAGTATTTCACAGGAGGTAAGTGTCTGGTCTCAATTCAACTTAAAGTGATGGCGCATACCTTCCATACACAATCACACATACACAAGACAGAAATTAGAATTCTGGAAGTGGTATTTCATTTAACAAATAATTGAGACCCATTCATGAATATTGTTTAGGTACAGGACGCTATTCTCCAGCTGCTCACAGTTTTGAATGACCACATCAACAACAGAAGAACAGCTGTTTTAGTGGAGCACACATCTGGAGAGAGAGGTCGTCCAAGAGTAAATATTTCTCAAAGCCACCTCTTGGATTTGATAGAAACTGATCTATCAATTCCTTGCATAGCCTCACTGCTTGCTGTCTCAGAGAGAACTTTGAAGCGCAGGATGCAACAGTGGGGCATCAAGAAAATGGCAAGGTACAGCACCATGTCAGATGAGGAGCTTGACCACCTCATCATTGGCATTAAAGAGGCCTCACCAAATTTAGGTGGGTGCTTTACACAGCAATTGGTTATCGGATGAATATGCTGTCCTTGACTTAAAAAATATGGAATCACACCATGATTTATGAATTTCCTTCCTTGCTACTGTGATTTTTGTTATGCCATTGTTATACAATGCTTTTCACCACTTTAACTCAGCACTATCTATGCATGTATTACTCCACCACTCTATGGATTTTAATAATACTGTAAGATTTTTCAATTCAGATAATTTCTCAGAAGCGTCTACAATGACATGCTAAACATATAAGACGAGAGCAATTACAGCAGAAATGTTGGCCTGCATAATCCTTTTAATTGGCCTGTAAGATTGTTTTAAAATGTGTGTTATAGTTGACACACATACTCGATTGGTGAGCTAAAGGAATGCGAGTGGGCCCAGAACAGTGTCTCACTCTAATCAGTGGCGGAACAATTGCACACAGGGTCGGAGGGCAAGACACTTACAGGGCCCCCATACGGCCTGCCAAGGTCACAATATAGGGCTCCCTCCACCAGTACAAGAGTGCCTTGGGGCCTGGTGCAAATGCCCTGCTCGCCCTCCCTATAGCATCTTCCCCTGGCTCTAATATACAACAGAGGGTCAGTCTGAACGGCCATAAATAATGGGAATGACTATTTGTGAAATTCACCTTAGTAGGCTTACTGTGTGCTGGCATTCTTTTAGTGTTAATAATAAAGCTAATAAACATTGATTTAGCAAGAACATTACACAAAATATTGAGTTTGGCCCATGACTTCACCTGCTTTAAATCTCCAGTGATTTTATTTTCCCTCTTCGTATAGGTGCCAGGATGGTGAAAGGGCAGTTGATGGCTTTAGGCCACAGAGTCCAGTGGTCAAGGGTGTGGAAGTCCATGCACCGGGTTGATGGTTTTGGGGTAGTACAGAGGATGATGAGGCTTGGATGTGTTGTGAGAAGGACCTATAGTGTACCAGCTCCTCTCTCACTCCTTCATGTCGACACAAACCACAAGTTGATCCGGTTAGTTTATTGCAAAGACATGTGAACATATTCAGTCTTCCAGTCACTTTCTGGGGAAATGCAACAGACTTCATCCCTGTCAACAAATATCAATATTCAAGGTTCCTACCTTACTCTACCCCCCCCCCCCCCCCCGCCCCCAGACAGTGATCTCATGAAGACGTGCTACTAATAATATTCTTCCATGTTACAGATACGGAATGGTGATCTTTGGAGGAATCGATGGATTTTCAAGAAAGGTAAGAAAGGTGTTTGCATTATTTTTTTTTACTGATTAGGATACTTCACACTGCTCAATCACATTTATTTTATAGACAATACAGTGTCAGTATCTATTTCACCCCTTTGACACCTGTAATGGCCAAATATTGTGCTGTCATGTTGGTTAAGTTGCTTAAAAACACATTACAATAGTGACCCTCGACATTGTCTGGTTTTGTAATGTAGGCTATTGCCCAAGCTTTGCTGATTTGTTGTGATGTTGTTCATGTGAAGAGTTCTGCAAAAGCAGCGTAAATTACAAAATCTGAGTTAGCGATCAGGGGTGGAAACTGATTGTCTCTGTTCACTGGTTGTGATAGGTCCTGTACTTACAAATTGCCAATAACAACAGGGCAACAACAGCGTTTCAGTTTTTCCTTGAGGCTGTTGACAATCACGGCTGCCCATCAAGGTAACCAGATGTGTGTGTGCACGTGTGAAAGACTATTAGTTCTACAGAACAAAAATACCTGTCTGTCTTATCTGCAGTCCCATGATTGCACTTTGTTTTTTCAAATTCATCAAGGGTCAGGGGAGACCAAGGCGTGGAAAATGTCGACATAGCCAGATACATGTTTGACGTCCGTGGCTGTGGAAGAGGGAGCTTCATGTCGGGCAAAAGTGTACACAATCAGAGGCAAGGAGTTTATGCTTTAGAATAAGGCATGTTTAGAATTTGCCGAAACCATTAAGTACTGCTTATGTTATCATGTACTCACAAACTTTGTTTATAGTTTGTTTACAGGGACACTGTGTGAGATTTTTTGTTGTCTTTTTCCAGAATTCACGCTTTCCATTCACTAATGTTACATTTTTCATGAATACTTACCACCACCATCAAATTCTAAGTATTCATTATGACTGAAAAAATTGCAATTTTCTTACATGAAAAGGGGGATCTTCTCCATGGTCAGCCATTTTGAATTTCCAGAAATAGCCATTTTTAGCTGCAAAAATGACTGTACTTGGGCCATACTAGAAAATATTAGTTTATTACTTCATAAACTTTCATGAAAAGATCAAATTTGGCAATAGGCAGCCCAGTTTCAATTCGCAGCATAGTTGCAGTACCTTTTTTGACCATTTCCTGCACAGTGTCCCTTTAAGTGTGTTGTCAGACTTTGGTAACTGTTCTTTATCTCTTCCCCCCCCCCCCCCCCCAAAAAAAAAGAATAGAACGTCTGTGGCGTGATGTTTGGACCGCTGTGACCTCCAACTTCTATCATGTCCTACACAGCCTAGAGGAGGATAGCCTGCTTGACCCGTCAAATTCTTCCCACTTGTTTTGCGCCCAGTTTGTTTTCTTGCCTCGCATCCAAAAGAGTCTGGACACTTTTACGGAAGGATGGAATAACCACCCCATCCGATCCGAGCACAATCGCGCCCCAAACCAACTGTGGGCCATTGGCACGACACAGAACCCTGTAGCCCCCCCTGAAAATGTTGAGGTAAGAGGGCACAGTATCTCCACTTTAGGCTACTTCACAGAACAAGATGTGATTAATTTGAGAATCTATAAGCAAGCCTAATGAACAGTTAGAACATTCTTACCCCTGTTGGGGTTACACATAGCCTATTGCACATTAAGCTCTTTGTCAATGTTAACTGCTGAAAAAAGGGAGCGTGCCTATGTTCCCACAGCCCATTGGTCCCACATCACTAAGACTTTTAACATACATTTTTAGGCCCATTGGTCCCACACTTATACCTACTGGTCCATGTTCCCATATTTCAAAGAATTCATTCAAATTTAGGCCCTATGTCCCATGGCAGGGAGAAAGGTATGTTCTCTTAGTTTACTCGGAAATGTGGGAACATGGAGTTGTGGAAAATAGGGCCTATATTTAAATATTTTCTTTAAAATGTGGGAACATGGAACAGAAAGAATAAGCTGTGGGACCAACGGGCTGTGGGAACATAGGGCTGACCCCGGAAAGGGACCAATAGACGCCACACCGGTTTTGAAAAGTCCTTGAACTACAAGTAGTGATCATTTGCATTACATGCGATTTCAGGACATCCAGACCCAAGACCTTGACATCACAGAAATGGCCAGCGTTGGAGTGCGCGTGCCTGACCTGGTGACTCCCCTCGGCATGGAAAACCTGGGGCAGGTTTTTGATCCCAATGCTCCATCTCAGTGCTTTGGGGCAGACATTTACTGTGCAGTTGTCCACCATGTGGAGAGCGTGCTTCAGACACTGCTGTAATTCCTACACCATTTATTCAAAAGATTTGGATGTCTTGTTTGAAGGTCAACATTGTTGGTTGAATTTCAAGTTCTATTACATTACAGTCAATAAATAAAAAAGTGCTCATGTTGACTTAATGGTCAGACTTCTTTAAATTGCTGCTATTTGACCCCTGTTAGAGTTGACACACTTTGAAACATGTAGCATTCAAACAAGTAACTTTTAAGGTGCCCTGAGTAGGTATCGCAACTATGCTGCTCATTGAAACTGCTGCCTATTACCAACCAACTGGATCTTTTCATGAATATTTACCAAGTAATAAACAAATATTTTCTAGTGCAGGGATGTCAAACGCAGGCCCGGGGGCCAAATTTGGCCTGTAGAGCCATTTCATTCAGCCCACGAGATCATTCAAATGTGTATTACAGTTGGCCCAGATACACCATCAGTGTATAGCGTAACACAACTTGAACATGAAAAGCTGTGAGTATGAAGTGTATGCATGCACAATTGTAGTCAAGATTTTGATTTTGGCCCTCAATCAATTTGAGTTTGACACCCATGTACTAGTATGACAAAATTACTCGGTTTTCACACTAAAAAGCCTGTCTGGAAATTAAAAATGTCAGACAGGGATAATATCCCCATTTAATATTTGAAGAGTGACATTTTCCCAGCCATGATGTGTGCTGTGAGCTATGCTGTGTGGCTGCCAAATTTGGAGAAGGTGCTGCATCTACCCATGAACACTAATCACTGTAGGCTGTTGGTGTAGTGTGATTTCAATGGTCTAGATTTTGACTGAGTAGCCTTACAATTGCTACATTTGTGTGAAGAAATTCCATTTTAAATTGTGGGCACAAATTGAAAAATATATATTTTTTAAAAAAAGTGTGTAAAGCTTGCGTGTCTTTCCTTTTTCCACATTACACTATAATTCCCTTTCTAAATAAACAGTATCTACCTCATTTATTCAGTGTTGTGGAAGTCTTACCCCCTTCATTTTTCCAGATCACAAATTCATGGGCTCTTCAGGTTTTAGAAAAAAAAAATGTCAAGAAAAGGTAGACCCAATTTAATCTTTCGTGTAATAACTTGTACACAGGCATAAGATCGTTATTTTTTTCTTCCAAGTATTTTAATGGAATTCACAATAACAATTAAAAAAAAAAAAAAAATCAGGTCAATAAAGTAACTCGTAAACTCAACGTTGGAAAAACCATGAAACAGGGGTTGGGTGGTTGACGTTAGAACGCAAAAAAAAAGTTTTTCCAATTACTGGAAAAAATAACAGAAAAAATTAAAACAAAATAGAAAAAAAATAGCTCATAGTGTTCCGTGGAATTTCGCCTATTTTTAGGGGGGAAATGTGCCCTGCAATGTGACATTTCTATAAGATACTGTACAATAAAATAATTAATATTCTACACAAACAAATTACCCATGTTTTTTTTACTATTACTACTTTAACCCCCACCCCACACACACTACTACTACCCACCCAGGACATGAAGTCAT
This sequence comes from Engraulis encrasicolus, assembly GCF_034702125.1. Taxonomy (NCBI): domain Eukaryota; kingdom Metazoa; phylum Chordata; class Actinopteri; order Clupeiformes; family Engraulidae; genus Engraulis; species Engraulis encrasicolus. The sequence continues at coordinate 40,423,803 of NC_085864.1, read as the reverse complement.
CGTGGCCATTTTAATCCTTTTGTATACATATAGTGTATGTATACTGTATATTGTATAGTGATACTGTGTTCAATCTTAATGCGTTTTCATTTGTAAAAAAAAAAAAAATCCACTTCTAAAAGAGCAGTCACACCACAAAATGAACCTAAGCATTGTGTGACAGAAACATTGCAATATGCAGACATATTAAGAGGCTAATAGTCACCTTAAACTTAAATAGTCACCTTTAACTTCCACAACACTCTCCAATAACTGAGTGCGTTATAATATGCGACCTTGCCTCCTCCACTTGCGCTTGTCTCCTTGTCCCGCCTCCTGGCCCCTCCTCCGTGGAGAAAACGATTAAGTTTCCCAGCTGTCAGCCTAGCCACAACAACTTTTGATGGACTGTTTTTCATTCACCATCCCAATTGCAAATAAGAAAAATAATGCTTTTGTCAGTGATGTCATCATGACGAGAAGCAAGTGGAGGAGGCAAGATCGCATATTGCAACGCACTCACAGACTGTTTAGGAGCCTGTCTTTAAGACCCTTGTAGTTGGCCTTGCAGCTGCCCGTTCACAAACATTGACATACATGTCACCCCACAGGACATAATTTGTGTTACGAAATTTAACTTGTAGTTAATATTACTGTCTTGAGTTTTTTTCACATTCACATATCTTAATCTAAATTTAATATTTATGCAATCTTGCCAAATGCTTCATACATTATTCAAAATGTTGTTGGTTAATTTATATATCTATCTATCTATCTATCTATCCATCTATCTAATTCCAGGTTTCATTAATGTTACAGTCACACCGCAGGATATTTGACATATAAACCTTTACATAAATCTTAACAAAAATGTTTCTTCTCATTTAAGACTAATGTGAAACATAATGTACCACATCTTCTTTAACTGTTCTATAACAGTTTTATAGGTTTTTAACCAATGTTACGAGAAAAAAAAATAAGGCGTCACGTCAACCACGGCCAGAATGTGAAAGGGCCGAAATCAAACCTGGCCAAAGCCATAGTTGCTTGTTGAAATGCAAAACAACACATGGTCGCAAAACGCATGGTAGGTTTCAAAGTGCCAAGGCACATGAAGGGTGGTGAAGCATGTGGATGCTTTCAGATGTTTTGTCGCTTCACGCTTCACCGCCATTGTCCCCGTCGGGATATTCCAGCCCGTCCAAAACTGGACCAGTTGGTGGAGAGAAGTTGAAGACGCTGCATTTGGAGATAAAGCAATACATTCGAACATACATTAATTATTACGGGAGCAAGCCTTCCTTTTACCTGGCTTTGCAATCTGTGAATATTATCCTTCACCCAGGTCATGTTATAAAAAGACTAGATTTGTAGGCACCTGGATGACCAAGTTTGGACATGTTACTTATTATCAACATTTATTATGAATTTATTATGAATTCTGGTTAGTGCTAGTGGGTCTACAGGTTGAGGTAGAATAGCCTAATGAGAAGTGAAAGCTGAACGTGTAAAAGGTCCCCAGCTGCTTCAATCTGGAGTTCTGGTCCAGTGTCTTTCAACTAAATTTTGTGATACCAGCAATTTGTGATACCTGTACATCACCACACACAACGCTCAATCTTTCCACATTATCCACGGGGCATTTTGAAAACAAAGCATTTTGACCACATGAATGAGTGCAAATAGCCAACCAAGCCCATGTATTATCATAATACATGGCCTTGGTTGGCTAGTTGCACTCACTCATGAGGTCAAAATGCTTTGTTTTCAAAATGCTTTGCAATAAGTAGTTCGGAAGCACATTCTATTATTCATTCCCCCTGCTTTTGACCCACACCAGTTTGCCTACAGGGGGGTTACTGAGGATGCTACCGAGCCCTGCCTTAAACACCATCCTCCCCAGCAGACTGGTGGACAACCTATCAGGCATTGGCATATCACAGTCCTCCTGCCTTTGGATTAAGTCACCCAGCGAGTGCTTGTGGCATAGAGGTAGAAAATAACACTAGAGAGGACACAGCAATTTGCGACAGCACTGGAAAATGGCAGCTGGAGCTTCCCAACTTCCGTAGGTAGTGTAGGTACCTTCAGGCAATGCAAGTCAATGGAGAACACGCCCACCCCTGTCAATTTTTTGACTAAAACTGTGTGAAGTAACACATTAATCAAAGACCAGATTTGAAATGTCAGGCTAAATATCTACTTAAATCATATGAGTCGATAAAATACATTTAAAAAGCAAATAATATATTTTATGAACATAGCTAGCAACACACTTCAACTATTGTCTTTGTATAGTGTGTTAATGGACATTTTCACATGATTCAGCCATTTCTGACAGACGTTAATTTCCATTTCTCTGATCTACCTACAGATAATGGCCGATACAGATTGCCGTAAAAGGGGGGCGGGGTCCTCTCTTTTCTACCTCTATGACTTGTAGGTAATAACACCTCCATGGTCCTCAATCTTAACACTGGCTTGCCGCAGTGCTGTTTCCCTGCCTACACTAGTAACACCATGGTCAAATTTGTTGACACCAAAGTAGTTGGACTTATTTCAGGGGGAGATGAGTCTGCCTACAGATATGAAATAAAGTGTTTGGCGGTGGGATGCAGAGCAAACAACCTGCCAAGACCAAGGAGCTTGCCTTGTATTTCAGGAGGAAGAGGACTGCCATCCAGCTACTAGTGACCAAGGGTGTGTGTGTGTGGTGAGGCTATCAGACTTCCGCCTCCTGGTAGTTAACATCAGGGAGGACCTGACCTGGGGTTTCACTTTCAACAGCATTGGGCTAGGGAGGAAGGCAGAGAATGCAGCAAAGCATGAGCCAACTGCCTCCAATGGTAAGGTCAGTTTTGCCCTGAGAGAGATGCATCGATGCCTACTGCCGACAACACGTCGTCATCCTTCCCATGTGAATACCTCACAACAGGATGGGCCTAAACAGACAAGTTGGCATCTCGCTTCTCAGTTTAAGTCATGGGACAAGATGCAGAGGCCCTTCTGAGTTCAGGCAGTGTTATCACCCTAGTCCAGCCTGAACTGGTGGAGGACCCAAATGGTGAATCAGTAGTGGTGGCTTGCATCCATGGTGAGAGCTAACCTATCACCTCAAGGAACAGTACTATCCACTGAGGATGGTAAGATTCACGATGCACATTTGGAAAATAAGACCTGGTGTGATGCAGTTGCATCAATTTGCAAACGTATGGTTAAACGTTGGTTAAAAAAAACACAAACAAAGTCAACATGCATTGTCTCTAAACTGCCCATATCAATACGAACCGAAACACATCTCTCATAACTTAACACTATTTCTGTGTTCTGATGTTGTGCGCAGTCCACACTAGCTGGCTCAGATTGAGACCGCTTTTCGCCTCATACACGACCCTTGTTGACACTTCAGCATCTTCTTGTCGTACAGTTTTCTGACTTTCCGGTGAATTTGGATGAAAGCTTCTAACCACCGTTTTCTGGGTGCTTGGAATTAATGTGTGTGGAGTATTCTAACTTCAAATGAAATGCACTGTGCAGCACCCCCAACAAGAGGAAGCTGCCAACGTTGCCCTTTCTGAGTGACAGCAATGCATGAGAGAAAAAAGCTTAACAGTGCCGTAAACCGTTTCAGAACCCATGCATCCGTCCACGTTCCCCCCACACACCAGCACACGCAGAGAGTTGAGTGTGGTGTATCTACCTGTCTGAATAAATCGCCTCAAAAACCCTTCGGCCTGGCAGTTTTCGGGGGGTGAGTCTGAGTCGTCCGAGTCGTCCGAGTCGGCCTCCACAGCAGGCCACACTATGTGCCTTAATATTTCCTTTGGAGAGGGGGGAGGAAAAAAACAAACAAACAAAAAACATACATACATTACCTACACTTGCCTCCATTGTTCACACAGTACATTCAACCCAAAACATGTCACAATCTGCCTTTACCTCGGCAGTGAGCACCGCACTAGCGACCCTGGAGAACAGGGCAGCTGCCGTGTCCGGCCTGTCCCTCAGAAAACGCAGAACCTGCCTCTCCTTCAAGCCCTTCCTCAGCTGCTTAATCTGCCTTGATCTTCTGAGTAGCACCTGGGGAAGCCAGAGTTCAATAATATATAATATAATATAATATAATATAATATAATATAATATAATATAATATAATATAATATAACTTGAATATACTTGCTTTTTTGTCAAATGCCACTTTCCCATTTTTTTTGCTATTCTGTTTTTGCATTCTTTGTGACCATAACAACAGTGATTTCAGAATGTACCCATAATGAAGCACTATACATTCACCGGCCACTTAATTAGGAACTCCTCTCTAGTGCTGGGTTGGATCCCTTTTGCCTTCAGAACTGCCTGAACTGTCTGCAACAATACTCGGATAGGCTGAAACGTTGATGTAAGGCAGGGTTGTACCTCGGCTGTAATGGGTGGTTATTTGACTTAATTTTGCCTTTATATTAGCTCTGGCCCTTCTCCTCTGTCATCTGCCATCAACAAGCCATTTTTGTCCACAGAATCGCTGCTCATTGCTTTTTTCCTTTTTCATACCATTCTTTGTAAACCCTAGAGATGGTTGTGTAAAAATCCCAGTACATCAGTCTTTTCGGAAATCAAGCCCTTCGACACCAACAACCATGCCATGTTCAAAGTAATTTAAATAACCATTCTTCCACATTATGATGCTCGGTTTGAACCGCATCAGATCATCTCAACCATGTCTAACATGCAAATTCACGATCAATCACATGGTGGCAACTGAATGCATTTGTGCTTCAATAAACAGTTGTAACAGGTGTTCCTAATGTAGTGGCCGGTGAGTGTATATATATACAGTATATGCACCTTAAATTAACTCTTAGCAGTGCAAACAATTACCCTTTCCCAATAACATTGTCTCATGTTTCTGTATGCATGCATGTGCCATTATTTGGCAGAGCAACTGAACATAGTTCTCACCGCATGCTTGAGGATTTTCTCTTTTAAGATATTTCCTATTTCCATGGGACAAAGGGTGAAGGTCCCAGGAAAGGGCCAGGTGGTTAATCTTGTCCAGGCTGACCTGGTCCAGTTTCCCCTCTCCATCCAACTTAAGAAACATTAAAACAAAGTTAGTTTCAAATAAATGTATGAATATTGATTCCACTGCTGACTAACTGCTTTATGGTAATGCAGCAAAAGAACAGCTGAGGAACAATTTCCCATGGCAATCATGTCCCTCAGGTCAACATCCTCCACGTCCAGGATGGTCATTGTGGCCGTGTCTGGTGTCCCCCCCACCACCATCTGCACGACCGCCTCACTAAGGCCGTAAAGTGGAGGCCCGCCATGGATAAATGAGTGGCCAATGATGCGGCCAATAAACAAATCGATGGCTATAGTTTCTTCTGAGGTGGGGGGCAGGAGGTGGTCATCCTCCCCCTCAAAGAGCAGGGTGACGTTAGTCACGTCTGAAAAATGGAAAGCACCATATTTTACATCCACTTAAGGTAAGACAACTCGTGCAGCAGAATTGTTCAACTAAATCATCTCAGTGTTTCCCACAGGAAATTGCTTTGTCAAGGTGGTGTTTCTTCGGGCCGATGCTGGCGATCACTGGGGGGGAACTAGCAGGAGAAAATAATACCCTGCTAAAAAAATATCCTGCTACGTGGAAACAGCGCCTAAATGCAGGGGATAATTAAGGACAGCTGACAAACAATCACCATGGTTCCCACTCTAATTAAGATATTAAATTCCATGATTTTCCATGACTTTCTAGACCCAAAAAAACAGAATTTCCATGACCACTTCCATAAAAAAGAAATGACATTTAAAAGTTCTTAAAAGTGTGGAAACTGAAGATTATCTTCACCCCTAGAGTAGATGCCCAGCCACCACCAGAATTCAGTGTAGTGGGCTCATTGCATTATAGAATGTTGCACAATAAAGCGCAAAACCAAGCCGTCTCCGGCGAAGCATTGTAGTATTACCAGTAAGAAACAATGTTATACACTCAACAACTGTTGAGAAAATTCCATGATATTCCATGACTGCATGCAACATGGTAAAATTCCATGACTGGAAAAACTTTAATGAAATTCCATGATATTACAGATATTCCGTGAGCCGTGGGAACCCTGAATCACGGTCTATGACTGTTGCACACTCGACCCTGGCGTTAGTGGCATTGCACTTTACTTCGATGCCTCAAGTACTGACCGTATAAGAAATGCGACTCCCCTAGCGAGAAAGCCATACTATGCTCTGATGACGTCTGTAAACCCTCCTATCTATACTCTCCTTGGTCTTGAAGGAAATTGTATCCCATCGTACCCACTGACCAATGACCATGCGCAAGGGAGTTAATTTTCCATCCACTCGTGTCCTCAGGCAACGCACCAGTACTACACCGTGGCCAATGCATTTCCCCCAGAGAGATTGTTCTTCTGTCAAGTTTCTTTGGTCTTGACTGACTCACGATTTGAGGGAGGGGCAGGTCTTCCTAGCGTAGCCTTTTATCGGGCATGCTGGGAGTTGTAGTTTAGGTATTGCTACAAGCTATGCAAGCCGGCCAGTTAATGGAAAAAAGGCAGTGTCCTGAGTTTGCAAAGGAGGCCGCCTTGGCAAGAAAGCGGTGCGGGAAACACTGTTTCATATTGTGCCAATCATTCAGATGCAAACAGTCGAAATTACACCCACGGCAAAATATAAAAAAGGGGCCTCACCACTCTGCACATGGAACCCATGCTGCAATTTCTCCATGGCGAGGTTCAGGAAGTGCCTCTGGACCCCCACCCCAAGAGCTGGATCACCTGTGAAATATAGTACAAGTAAAAACCCACATTAACATTTAATACATTAACATTAATACATATTAAAATGAAATATTAATGCATTGAAATCTAATACAAACCCAAACTAATAAAAAATATATAGGGGAATGGTACAAAGAAAACGTACCAGCAGCCAAAATGGAGGAAAAACTATTGGTTTGTGGAATTGTCATAAACACAAAAAAAAAAAAAAAAAAAGTCTTGAAGGAAAACATATCAGCAGCCAAAATGGAGGAAAAACTATTGGTTTGTGGAATTGTTATAAATACCAAAAAAACAAATCTTTATACATAACATGTCAATGTCCAATAGTTGGTTAGGACTGTGTGTCTTAATCACTACCCTGATGCGTTTAACATTGAAGTCAATGGCAGAGGCATTGCATGCTTTGCTGTCAGCCGTTTCATCTCATGACCCATAATTCAATATACCCCATAGACTTCCATACCGCGTTGGAGCTAACTCACCAGTTTAATTCCAATTCACCAGAAATGAAACCCCATTGAAAATGACTTTTATTTCTGGTGAATCTGAATTAGTCCAAAATGTGTCAAAATAGCCAAATTTATGATTGGAATAGTTCAAGGTGTGGGCAATGCATCTACAATCCATTAAAGTTAACCTCTTAAGGCCAATAGGGCTGCACAATTATGGAAAAAATCAAAATCAGGATTATTTTGGTCAAAATCATAATCACAATTATTAATCACGATTATTGATATTTTGCAGATTTTTTTTTTTTTAATTATAACAAGATGAAATATAACAAAAAATGAACTATATACAGGATGAGCAAAATAAAATGAATTGTAATAATTATGTAAAGGCAATAGCATGAAACTTAAGTGGACAGATTTCTGGCCAGAAACACCAGCCTGTCAGTATGTTCTGGCTTCAAGGACGCTCTCAAAAGTAGGTCACTATTGCCACGATTAAATCACAATTAAAATCACGAGTTCGATTTCACTATTTTATCACGATTTTGATTATTTTTCGATTAATTGTGCAGCCCTAAAGGCCAATTTATACTTATTGTCGCTGACGGTTGCAGAGCCTGTGCAACCGTCTGTGCGCGGCCACGCCCACCGTGCACGTCTGACGGTTGCAAAGGTCGCAGAGAAAAGGTGCTGTGATTGGTCGTCTCGCTGGATAGATTTTTTTTAAAAGGATGGTACACTGTAAATAAAACATAAATACCAAGTGCCCAAACTTCATAGTTGGGGTTTGTCCATTAACATCGAAGGTTTTGTATAACAAGATTTTCTCTATATAGTAATTACCCGTCAAGTTGCAGTGGAGTGGAAGGGCCCAGTCAACCTGTGGGCTTTTATAAAAGCTCAGGATATCCCGACTTTGGCAAATTGCGTCCCTCGTATCAAGACATGGTCGAAGTGGTGGTCCACCCTCTTTGCTTTGAAGGAGTGCTCTCCTGTACAGTAGTGCTGCGGCCTGCGGGGTAGGAGCATCTCTCCAAGCATCATCTGAAATAGTCATAAGGGTGAGCAGTAGGTTGTTGATAACAAAGTGCAGCTCTGCACACCGTCAAGACTTATAAGGCCTCAGATGGTCTATGTCAGTGATTTTCAACCTTTGAAAAAAAAAAAAAACCTCCCCCTTGACCTCATCATATGCATTGCAACATCATAAGCCTACCAACGCCCCCCTTAGTATTGAAATATAAAATGTACTACATGGAAAACACCAACAGTTGGAAATCCTGCTCTGCTTTTGCAGTGTTGTTGCTTTGTACCAACATAATGTCCTTTTGAACAGACTTTGAACACACACAACTGCCAAAACTATTGTGCCACCCATTGTCTATGAATGAATAGAATTTGTATGAAGAAATTTGCAATGAAGTTATGGTAGTTCAAAGGAACCTTACAGTAACAGCAAAGTGTGATTTAGCAATGTTTTGATGCGTTTGATGCACTCTAATAGGGACCCAGCCCACATCACCTAAACAATAGAATGTCATTCATACACTGTCCTTTATGCTTGAACAATTAACATTTAGGCATTGATGTACACAAATGTCTTGTTTGCAAATAAAAGCACAGTCATGGTTGGTGTTTTTAAACTCACTGCACAAACTGCACTTGCAACCAACCCTACCCAATAAATAACAAAAACTCAGGAATATCCTTAGAGGTGCACTGTGTAGGATGGCCAGAGTAGGTATTGCAGCTATGCTGCCCATTGAAACTGTGCTGCCTATACCGAACTTTGATTATTTCTATACATTTCTATTCATTCAAATATTCATGGTATGACTAAAGAACAGTTGTGCAACTAAAAATATTTCTGGATGTTAAGAATGTCTGAAGAGAAGATACTCCATTTAAGGCATGGAAAGTGTGATTATCATGTCACAACTACTAGCACTTGAAATTACATGGTGGTGGTGTGTATTCCTGGGACAGATAACATTACTAAGAAGGTAGCATGAATTCTTGAAACAAACAACAACAATATTACACAGTGCACCTTTAAATGCAAGTGTCAAACTGAATGGAATCTACATTTGGCACCTCCTTGACTCTGTGCTGGACCTGCACTGCTCTGCCCTGCACTGCTTGGTCCTGGCTGCCCTGCACTGCTTGGTCCTGGCTGCCCTGCACTGCTTGGTCCTGGCAGCTCCTCAGGTGCACTTAAAATCAGAAAACATTGCGTTTAATGTCCTAGAGAACACATAGCCCATATTTAAGCACTTGCAAGTGCAACAGGAACTTAACAATTGTTATGTTATATTGGTAATGAAAATAACATCCACTTACACATCTCCACAAACGCTAGCGTGTAACATTAGTGTTTGTGGTGGAAAACTCCTCTGGCAAATCGGACAGGTACGCTGCAAAAAAAGTGTTTTGTCCAACCAGTTTAGAATTCCATTATCAGTGAAGTAAAGGCACGATACAGCAACTCACAGTTCACAGAACTGCCAAGCAGCAAGACACAGTAATACAGTCTACTACTTACCATTGGACCCGTTTCCAACTCCACCTCCTCCACGACCACCTCAGCATCGGATGTTGATTCCTGACAACACATTTGTTAGATGTTAAAAATAGTTAGCCTTCATATATGCATATGGTAACCAGTGAGATACATTTTGTGTGGGTCTCAGCTGATCATCATACCAGCGCCCCCAACCCCACCCCATTATACAACATTCTCTACTCTGTAAAACATTGCAGCCTCGTTTAGTTAAATCCACTTTCTAGGTCTCCTCAACACAATGAGCTCTGATAAGTCCCTGATCTTTAACTTTACTGAGGAAGTTTTTCCTCTAATACAACTTACAAATGCCTATTGTGTTGATTATTTGATAGTGTTGAATGAACTTAGGTTGGCAAGTCAGCAGTTGAAAAAAAGAAAGAGGGGGGAAGGCGGGAATATTAAACTCTGAGAAATCCATTGAGTTGAACTGCCATAGTTTGATTGAACTTGGTTTAGAAAGTCATGGGTTTGAATGAAAATAACCGGGAAACTGTGGAGGTGGGGCTAAGCAACATCAACCGCATGCACGAAATTGGAACTTTTGTTTGCTGAGTCAAATGAGCCACCCCTGAAGAAATAATAGCTTAATAACGCAGAGAAACTCGATTCTCATGCAAAAATAAGGAATCACATCTGCACTGAACCGCGGAAGAAGACTGTCGTTGGCAATGGAATTACTAGTGAAGGACCTTAACATCATCAACCGTCAAATGGATTTAGGAACCTCGTACTCTCGAGGAGGAAACTTCATGGCAATTGAGCCAAAGCCGCAGGCAGTCTTTCGCCGGTAAGTTTAAGTAGTTTTAATCGTCAGAATCAGTGATAATGTAACATGTGCCTCTCGGTTGAACTGAAAATCAAAAGGATAGACTTTTTTTTTAAAAAAAAAACTTTGATGTGGTGGGCTCACTGTAGCCTAAAACACTAGTCATGTTGCTTGCACAATATTAAATGTTTAATGTAGTCTATTGGTGTAATCTCGTGTCGTGAACGAAATGGTAATTGCTTATTGCAAATGGCAGGTTATCCACATTTCACGAGTTTGTCGTTCTAAATGGCCAATCGTCAGATTGCTATGCTAGTTCTTTGGTTGTGTCCGAACACGGCTGCGTTGCGAAAGGGGACCCCTCCTTTTTTACGCACCATTTTTACGCAGCATTAGAACTACTATTTAGAAAGTCACCCTGTGGAATTTTGTTCAGACTACCCTAAAAGGACATATTGGTGTATAATCTTGGCTGTTTATTTACTTCATTTTAATCGAAGTCAAACTCATGTAGGCCTACTGCTGAAGGACATTGCTGGCTGTATTTCAAAGGTGCAGTTAGCCATTGCGGCAACATGCCTCTTGAAGCGATGTTTTCAGCGCGATGCTGCTGTATAACAATCGGTAGACGACATTAGTCAAGATGAAAATCATGTAAAAACGTAGTAATACAAGATAAATATTGTGTTTTAACTACAGGGTGCAAATGCATGCTTCTACCAACGGATGATGGGGTCTGACGATGGAGTTGACGGGAACATTCGCACAGAAGAGGAATTTGTGAGGATTCTGAACCACTCATTGAGGCCGTGGAGTGTGTTGTTTAATGAGTAATACAGGTAAATCTGTCTAATGACTATGACATGCAAATAATGGATTTTGTTACTTGACCAATGTAATCCATACAGTTGTTTTTATGTCTCCATCTCATACATTATTCTTTTATTTGCTGTTATTTATCTGCTTCCGCTAACTGCAGTGTTCCACAAGACCAGACCAGTGTACCCAGACCTTCATGGGACCTTTCCGTTCTTTCTGGGTTGTCTTGAGGTTCTTCAGCGTTAGAGAGCAACTGAAAACAGGTTGGTAGCCTACTGTACTCTATAGACTGTATGGAATGTAATATGTATACAATATGTTCTATGCTAGTGTTTTCCATCACTATGTACAGATATTGTGATTCAAGGTAATACATACAATTAATTTACATTCACCTGTCTTTGCAGGACACAGACCCAAACCAGAGGACAACAACTCTACATTGACTCAGAGGAATCCTCCAGTATGACGTAAGACTTAATATTTACAAATACTGTCCTATACCCTTATGGATGTAACTGATGCACAGGCAACTGTGGTAGGGTATTTACCTATGCCAGGATTGACACCTCTGGTGAACATTCATGCTGTTATACTATTGACCAATAACACAGTTAATTGCCCATTTTCTGTGTGTGTGTGTGTGTGTGTGTGTGTGTGTGTGTGTGTGTGTGTGTGTGTGTGTGTGTGTGTGTGTGTGTGTGTGTGTGTGTGTGTGTGTGTGTGTGTGTGTGAGAGAGAGAGAGAGAGAGAGAGAGAGAGAGAGAGAGAGAGAGAGAGAGAGAGAGAGAGAAAGAGAGAGATAGAGAGAGAGAGTGTGTGTGTGAGAGAGAGAGCGTAATGGCAGTTTTACTCTTGTTTTACTCTAGTGCCTAGGTTTGGATTCAAGGTAATCATAATCTCTTCCAACTACACTCATCTGTTTTTGCAGGACACAAACCAAAACCACTGCACAACTCTACATCAACTCCCACACTTTCCAGAGGATTCCTCCTGTATGCTGTAAGTCTTCATATTTACAAATGCTTTCCTATTTTTTTCATACATAGATAAAACTCCTGGATAAGCAAATTCAGTAGGTGAGGTAATCTGTGTTGCCAGAATTGACACCTCTGCTCTTTCAGGCCATTCTCTTCTCTAACAACAATTATAGTCCACCCATATACTGTGTGTGTGTGTGTGTGTGTGTGTGTGTGTGTGTGTGTGTGTGTGTGTGTGTGTGTGTGTGTGTGTGTGTGTGTTTGGGGGGGTGTAATGCATACACACTTTACATCGTTAAGTAGGTGTTTATTAAATATCATGTGACGGTTTAGTCACCATCTATTTTCAAACTGACATCCACTCTTATCCTGGCACTAATGGCAACGCACTATACCACATACAGGTCTATTTGTAATATTATTCATTCATTTGCAATGGTTGCATTCACATCCAAGGACTGTTGCCGGTCTCACAGTGTAAACCTTAGACATATTTTTGAGAATAGACAGAACTGTAAATTCATGTCTGTGCACATTTTCTTACACTTTGAAAAAAAGACAATGCAAACATACAGTACTTTGGTTTAAAGTGTTTCGGGATGTCCTGTTTATCTGTGCGTGTGTGTGTGTGTGTGTGTGAGAGAGAGAGAGCGAGAGAGAGCTGTTTCACACATAAGAAGTTATTTTTTCTTATTTTTATCTTTTCAGGTTCATGGTGAAGAGCAGCTTGAGGCTGACAGGGATGCAAGTTGGACTGCTTATCAAAGACAAAGGCCAGCTACAAGTCTTCATCATCATTCATCACAAGGTCATCATTCATTTCAAAAGGGACATGCCAACTGGCTAGTTGGGCTCAATGTGAAGAAAAAGACTGTGAATCTCTTGTGTGTTCACAAAACATGGACTGTTGACCACACAGTGTTTTGGACTTGGACTACATCATGTACTATACTCTTTTCAATGACATCACACTGCATATTGGTAAAATAGTCCCTGGAGGAATATTTTTTGAATTAGATTCCTAAGGGCCCAGAAGTCATGGATGAGGGTACTGATGTATGGTTACAGATTCAAATCTGCAACCTTCCAATTGCAAGATTAACTCCCTACCATTAGACCACAGCTCTCCACAGTTTGTTTTTTTCTACATAAATTCTGTGTCCCTCCATCAGTCTTACCAAAAGTCAAAACATAATGTTTTCTTACTGCACCCACAATTTCGTCCGTACCCTGTTTGGCTAGCTGATTTGTCATGAATTTTGATGGTATAAAGTATTAATGGTCTGTGCATGTATTAATATGTGGGACATTGAACGTGAACAACAACTATGTAGTTGAATCAACTTTTTGACTTACAACTTTTTGACTTACAAATGTAAGGCAGCAGGGGATCTTGAATCTGTGAGTCGTCTTGAATGTACTGTAAAAGTTAAAATAAATTTGGAATTGAAGTCATATATCGCATGATGTCTATCATTATGTTATTTAAACTCCCAATCTTAAATTGAAATGATTTGTAATGGCTTTTTAATTCAGCTTACACTATCAATTTCATCCAACAATGGCTACGAAGTCCAATCAACTTTGATGACTAAGAACATTAAGTTGAGACAACAACAATATTGTAGTTGGATCAACTTTCTAGACTTTGATTTCTGAGTTGACACAAAAATAAGCCTGTTGTTGAGTTAACATGCAAACTTAAGGCAGCACGGGAGCTTGGATTTGGAAGTCGAATTGACTTCAAATGTTTTACAGTGTAGACGTTTTTCGTGTTCTCACCCTCATTTCCATCAGAAGCTTAAAGAACTTCTCTTACTAAGAAATCCTCTCATTTTGGTGCTACCTATTAGATACGGTGCTGAAATTAGTATTGACGTGACTACATTTTCATTAAGTAATTAGCCTCGAGAGGTGTGTTATGCGCGATTGTTAACGGGCAAGGGGAGTGGGGCAGTTACTGGTATAGTTCCTGGATAGTTACTGGTCAAACATTTTTGCCACTCTGTCAGAAGTACTGGGTGGAAAAATTGAACCCAATTCACTTACTGTAATATTTAGAATCCCCCCTCTCCTTAAGGAGACATATTCTTTTTATTTCTTTGCAAATCTAAGAAAGATGTTTTTGCTTTTGCTACCCTACTGGCGAGACGACTGGTTGTTTTGAACTGGAAATCTTCTGTACCACCCTCACATACCGGTTGGATCAAGGACATCCTGTACTTTCTCAAACTGTACAGTAAATTATTGTCAGATAATTTTTTAAAAAGGAAACAAAGTCCAACCAGATAAGAATTTCTCTACTATCTACTTACCATTGGACCCGTTTCCAGCTCCAACTCCATCTCCTCCAAGTCCACCTCAGCATTGGATGTTGATTCCTGACAACACAGATGTTAGATGTAAAAATGGTTAACCTTCATATCATATAATGTCTAATCACTGCTGCCATCCCTGCTGTACAGTTTGGTTTCGACATATGTCTTAAATCAGGTCTAGGTCCTTCATCTATAAATGTACATCCCTCATTTTGGTTGCAGAGTTAAGCTTCATTGTATGTGATATATTTGATGTATGCCTCAGACCTGATGATGTCAAAGGCCAATCCCACCACCAGTCTTTCATTTTCAGGTAGATCAATTTGTAATGAAGACAAACATTTTCTTTTTCTAATTTGTTCAAGTGCAGATTCCAGATTCAAGTTAAAAAAGACTATGTGAAGAACTTATAAAGTGTGAAATGGACAAGCTTGAACTTCCTTTTGCATTTACATGTAATGTGGAAGGTTATTAAAACCTGATTGAGGTTCGGTATTTTTTTTTTTTTTACCTGAGTACAGTCCTCTATATGGGAAACCAAGAGCTGGAGGGGCATGTTGGTGCCACAGCTCTTACACATCGATTTTGGCATTTTTTCGAATTCAATTGCACCTGGCGGGAGGGGAGCCATATCAAGGGTCTCCTGGAGAGGCACGATATAAATCAAATTCTTCCCTCCCGCCGTATTTGCCTTCAACATTTTCACAGAATACCCCTGGGATCCCTGGGGCAACAGGTTCAAGGGCCGCTGTCCACTGCCACCTACAGTTGTTAAAAAAAGAAAGGGAGAAAGAGACATCAGAACGAGAGAGCTGCGTCAATGACAAGTTTTTGGCCGTCTATGCATCCCTTTTCTACAGTGAAAGAAATGTAAATACAAGCACCAGACCAGACGCTGTGCAATGTAAACAGTAGCCCACTGATATTTTGGCAAGCTAATGCCATGCTCGGCCGTCACTTCCAGGGAGGGCACAGTGCTCAATTTTTTCCACGACACTATGCACTGAAGACCTCACTGCACCGTGTGCACTGACTGTCAGTGCACTGACACAAGTGCGTGGATTGAGACATAGGGAACGTGCTTTTCCTTACATAAAGCAGAATATGCAAATGTCTACCACTCTTCCAGAGGGTCAATTGTGGCCTTTGTCTATAACCCGTTTTAGGAGTCTCCAAGATTCAATACTTAAGTTAACCAAGAGTGACACACACATTATTTTCATGAGTTAATATGCCATCACTTAACTCAACGCTAGTCTCAACGCTGTGATATGACAGTGTCATTACAGTGTTGTGAAGTAGACATGGACAAATTTTATGACTTGTCATTGAGACATCTGATTATGGCAAAGACAACCCTAAAAATGCAAACATTTCAGATGACTAAGACATGACACTGTTATAACACGGTCATGCCGTGCATAAGTCACTGACATCAAGTGTACCCATTTCCATCAGTACAAGAATATGCCATACCTGCCGCCTTATACAGGAGCCAGCCCCCAGTCAAGCCCCTCATTTTTGGGTATTCCTCCAGGAGGACACTGGAGATCTAAATTGAGAATGAACATCAAACAGAAAGAATCCAAAATATGATTTGCAATACAAAATGTAAAAATTGACTAGGTGAAAAACTAGACAATACCATCCCGATGGGAAAAAAAACAATACCTCCTCATGGTCTGCATTTTCACGGAGGCTGACCGTGCGCCTCCCAAGCCCCGCTTGTAGGAGTGGCACCTCAGACTTTGGGGAGCGGTTAACATTGCTGGGGAGGAGGCAGAACTGCAGGTCCTGCAGTTTCTGAGCAAAGGGTAAGGGTGAAGGACTAGGGTAAGGCCGTTTACGCCTACCCTGAAACATGGCAGGAAACGATCTGGAAAATTTCACAAACCCACCACAAAATAAAATTAACTACAGAATTCAACAATATGCCTTTAAAAACATGCATTTGCATACTACAGTATATGAGATACACAAGGGATACACTGCATGAATGTTATACCGTTGCATTTCACTGCCAATGCCTGGCCTTGTCACGGTCCACTGGGCAGGTATCGGATCGCTGATCATAAAGATAAATTGAGATGTAACATTAAGGTCTTCTTTTAATACTGATACTGATTATTTCCAAAATTCATACTGCATATTAACAAAAGTTGCGTTTTTCGTGAATAGGCCAACTTGCCACCACCAGTGAAATTTAAGTGTTGACTGGGGAAATTGCACTTTTCATATATGAAAAGTGGGATCTTCTCCATTGTCCACCATTTTGAATGTCCAGAAAGACATTTTTAGCAGTAAAAAACTTACTGTTCTTTGGTCATACAGTATACCAGTAAATATTAGATCGTTATTTAGTAAATATCAATGAAAAGATCAAATTTGGGCCCTGCCGTGGCCAACTGGTAGGGCAAAAAACCAACAAAGGTTGGCGTCTGCAACTGCACTTTACACCCGTGTATTGCTTGGTGCGTGCACTCCCAAAAAGTAGTAATCACTCCAGATAATGGAAAAAAGGAGGCACACACAAGGCTTGTGTATTGTGTATTGTAGTGTATTGTAGCCGAAATGTTACAACAGAAGTCAGAGGTTAACTGGAGAAACAGACGTTTCAGACCTAGTCCAGTCTCTGTTTGTCTGTTTCTCCAGATAACCTTAGACTTCTGTTATAAAATTTCGGCTACAATACACTTTTTCACACAAGCCAACCGGTAGGGCACTCGCCTGCCATGCGGCTGACCCGGGTTCGATTCCCGGCACGGGTCCTTTGCCGGCCCCTCCCCGTCTCTCTCCCAATTCGCTTCCTGTCCACCTTTCACACTGTCCTATCGAAATTAAGTCGAAAATGACCGAATCTACTACTATGACTGTACTATGAACACAAACCAGGATTTCCCCCTGCACTTTAGGCGTATATTGAAGGCAGCCACCTTTAAAACAGCACCACAGTATCTTTATGGACACTGGACATGGTGTCCACTGCACTGCATATTTAGCTACATGATGCTATAGCACATTGCAAGAATATTTCGTTATACCTTTGAACCGGTGATGGTCCGTGCTGCGCCTGTGGTGGTGGCGGTTGCCGCGCCTGTGGCGGAGGCGGTTGCCGCACCTGTGGCGGAGGCGGTCGCTGCGCCTGCGGAGGCGGTCGCTGCGCCTGCGGAGGCGGTCGCTGCGCCTGCGGAGGTGGTTGCTGCGGCTGCGGCGAGTTGGCCGCAGCAATAGCCTGGATTAAATGGCGCATGGCACTCTCTACTGGATTTTGATCCTGTGAGAAACATCATCACATCTATTTGTTAATATGCACCCAATACTAGGTAGCAATGCACAAACAAAAAACCATAAAGCTTCTTCTCTATTGTATTCCTATTCCTATTTCATGTTGACAAATCCTTAACGAATAACATAGATATACAGTAAAACACTAGATGTCAGCCTCTTAACATGACCAGCCTTGTATACTGATTGGTACATCTGGGGTTCTCACACAATCAGCAAAGACCCAGTTTTGGCAATAGGGTTCCTCCTACACGTTCTTTTCAAGTAGGCCTATTTAAAAAAATCAAAATGTACACAAAAATAGAATATAGAGCTCACCAGAATTCACTGGCAAAGAAACATCTCAAAAGTCGCGAGGCTCGAAAGTCGGGTGAGCAGCGTAGTTAGCCCCGGGGAGAATCTAATGGGACTATCCGTGACCACACCCCCAGCGCGACATTGCGCGCCGCGGATCCCGCCTGGCAGTTTCCCCAGTGGGTACTAGCTGTGGTCCCACAGCACATTCCTGCGTGAGAGCATGGAGCAGTAGTCTCTGAGACCATTCTTATGGGGCCATAGGGCTGAAACACTAAATTCAGTAGCCTAACTTCCAGCCATAAACACATCACTGCTTCAGTACGTGTGCTGATTTTATTTAATTTACTTCTCACTCTTCCACACCATTTCTTGCATTCTACCCTCCATCTCGTCCAGTGCCAATGCCACGGGTACCCACAACAACTGTAATGTGGATGGGCCCCAACTGCAGCATGGAAAGAATATTATCTACTTGTGTGTAGTAGGTACTTGTAGGTCATTGCCACACAAGTGAACGTACCATTTCTGCCATGTTTTCAGGCGAGACTGTCATATTTTAGCGTTCGTACGCACACTAGAACTAGTGCATTTGGCGTGTTGGTGCGAGGTCTTTTGAAGTTAATAATACGTGCTCCTCAACGCTGCGCTTTCATGTACCTTTGTAATGTGACAAGGTTTCAGTTTCCCCGCCGTGTGGGCGATTTTCTTTTGCCACAGCGCATTTCTGTTGCTAAACGCAAATATACTTTGCTGTGCCCTAACCAAAACCATCCTTTAACTTCACAATTCAGTAAAGGAAAGCTTCGTCTGCTTTACTTTTGCCAAGAACATCGACATTGGGCGAATTTCTGGCTTAATTGTGCCAAAACCAAAACCATTCAAACCTATGTCACAGGGCATTGTGGGGCATATTGGACACACGTCATAGTCGGTTCAAATCTGCGTGTTATCCAAGCAATGCATGCATGGTGACTGTTTGTTCAGGCAAATGTGCCATGCTGTGCTATCAAAGTGTCAATGATTAATTGTATTTTACTGTGCACTTCGGTTATTTTCAATACAATGCATTGGTGTCACCCAATTGCCACTTCCAATAATAGCAGTGTCAGGTGCTGTGCAAAATGTGTCGTTATTGAGACGCATTGTGCATTCATGACTGTAGAGCTATCTTTCTAGCTAACCATACCACTACCAACCCTCTCGATTTGATGACTGACGCAGTGCAGTTAAACCCCCTAATGCAGTAGTTACGTCCGTCGAGTGCTACGGCCAAAACGTTGGCTTACTTTTATGTTTTTTGGAGTTTTTTTCATGGTGCCCTACACGTAGACAACCCACCAATGCTACTAGATATACTAGTGTTAGCTGCTCGCTAAAGTAGCTCAAGAAGTTCAATAGTTCAACACCTATTTACATGCATCTGATATAAATAATCAAATAGGAGTGTAATCTGTAATCCGAGGACAAACAATGTTTCTGCAGGTTATATCTCAATACAAAAAGAACACCCATTTCATCAACTCACCTCTCTCGAAGTCATTCTCGGCCTACTGATTCTCACAGCAGCTCACTTGGAATCGAGTATGCAGAGATCTTCTTTGTGTCAGATTTTGGCGGGTTCCAAGTGATGTTAACTTACAGGTGCAACATCGCTACCTACTGGACTGGGGTGTAAACGCACAAGCCTGATTGGTCCCATGGAAAGCAATAACTTGCCAGTAAGCTTTGTTTTTATTGGCTTCCACCCTCTGACCCCACCCCCCGTCAAAAGAGGGCCAAAATTCGTAGACTTGTAAAAGCGATCCACACTTGTGTGCTTGCTGCTCCGAGCAGGAAGAGGTTCGCACAGCATGGCAAAACAGATTCACATTTGTACACACTCCTACTGCCACACAACTACAAAACATTTATACACGTACATTTTTATATTTTAGGAGATGCAAAATATGTGTGCAGATTTACAAAATTAACCTGCAGATGCAAGATGTTTTTCCACAAATACATTGTATCTGGCACGTATGTAAAATGATTCTGAAAATCTGATTTTTTTTCTGCAAATACGAATTTTATTTCTGGACATACAAGCTTTTAGGCCTTGTTCTAGTTCCATACACACACACACACACACACACACACACAAACACACACACACGCACATACCAATGTGTGCACGAGTTCAGTACACACACACACTCACGCACGCACACACAGACACAGACACACACACACACACACACACACACACACACACACACACACACACAAACACGGACGCAATTGTAAGTCAGCTGTTTGCATGCTACAATGACTGCACATGCATACACCTGCACAAACAAATGCAGACATGCACGCAAAATATGCCCTATATGCATACACTCATAGCACATGCACATGCACACACAGACACAGAGACACAGACACAGACACAGACACACACACACACACACACACACACACACACACACACACACACACACACACACACACACACACACACACACACACACACACACACACACACACTTGGCCAGCTCTGAAAATCTTAGGGACCTGCTACAGCTGCAGTCAGCTCCCTGTATCTTTACGAGCACTCGAGAAGCTGATGCTTCTGCAATCGTCTCCAGCGAAAGTGACTAAAGATTAGCACCACACACACACACACACACACACACACACACACACACACACACACACACACACACACACACACACACACACACACACACACACACTCACAATCACAAGCACAAACACACACAATCACTAGCACACAAACACACACACACACACACACACACACACACACACACACACACACAAACAAAATCATAAGTGTAGCCCTGTGAGAATTTGATATCCTTTTAATAATAAATAGTTGGTATAATAAATACTTTCAATAAATACTGTTCATAATTAGAATAAATAAGTTCTAGTTTGAAAGGTTAAAATATTAAGAGCTTTGATAATGAGAGTTCATTACATTGGGAGTGTGGTGACGTCATGTTTAAAACGAGGATGTAATGCAATATGCATTGAGATAGTTTCTTGAATGTATATTTTTGTTTGCTTTATTATTATTTTCTGAAGGGTTTAAATGTCTGAAAGATGTTTATATTAATGTCAGAGAAGTTTCTAAAGATGCATAATATTTCGTTATGTCTTAATTTCTGTAACCAATCAGAAGCTAGAGAGTTGAGAGGTCGCAGGAAGTGTAGTAGTTGAGACTTGGAGAAGAAGGAGAAACCGGAGAAACTGATGTGTGCGTGTGAAGCCGGATTCCGTGAAGATAAGTTAAAATGGAAATGTGTAACCCATGTATTTCTGACCAGTAGACATAGTAGTAACAGAAGTGAACAACGAGTGAGCTTATTTCGTTGCTACAATGACTTTGGGACTGTTTAAGAAGACCTACTGCCACTCGCGGTAAAAGTTCAGGCAGTCGCCATTCATGTTAATGTAAGCTTTCATTGTGAGTTAGCCATGTCGTGTGCTTTCGAAAACGGACATTGTTCGCCAGTCAGGAGAACAAGTTGTGTCGCGTGAGGAGCCAGAGGACATTGTCTAATCCACGGGAGAAGTTTACCGTCGTCGAGGACATCGTTTGGAGACAAAGGGTGTCGAGGTGCGGTGCAACACGCGTTGTGCATGCATGCAGCTCGTGGACGCTGCGCTGCGTGTGCTTGCTGGAGCAAGGAACCTTTTCTCTCATTCACCATCACGTCTCGTTTGCCGTCTACTCTGAGTAATTCTACGCACTCAAGCATCTCTACTTCTTCTAAGCGCTGACTTTGGGGTATTTTAGTAGTTTGCCGGCTTAAGTTTCCTTTTGTATTTTCTATTTTCATAAGAGTATTACTGAGTATTTACAAGTGTATTACTGTGAAGGTATTTGAATGTGATATTTCTTGGTTTGAATAACTGAAAGGTATATTGGTTTAAATAGGAACTAAGTGAATATATCTAAGGTTTATTTAAAGCTATACCCAAGGGGTATAGGATATTTTTGGTTAATAACTAAGAGAGTGAACTATTTACAATTAATCTAAACTTAACTGATTTATGTATGTGTGTGTTTTATGTGTGAATTTAAAGTAAAGTAACATTTATTTTTAAACTGACTGATTTACTTATTAAAACCAAAGGTATAACCTAATAACTTATTAGTTATAAAGGATCTAGGGTAGCTAAACCCCTGTGTAATTCCCTGTAAGGAGCAAAGGGGCGCTACATAAAATTGGAGGCACCGCTGGGATTAGGTAAACCTATGGTTTTATTTTGTGCATTTAGTGTTAAATAGGTTACATTAAAGGTGCACTAGGTAAAATACTTGACCTTTAAAATTTTACGTTTTTCATTCTTATTAGCTTCTTATTACTGCATTAATAGCTTTTCACTATGGATATTACGTCAGTACAGTCAGAGCTGGCTACAGAGCTCAGAGAGTGGTGTCAAGGTGAGTTTCTCAACGAAGACAATGCCCTACTTTCCTTAGTGCCTAAAGGCTATGAAGTTGAAGACATAGAGAAGACTCTTGCAACTGTGAAAGCCTGGGGACGTGTGCGAGTGAGAGGAAGAAGATTCAATACCAAACTGGACAGATTGAGCGTGCTTTGTGAAACAAAAGAGAAAATTGACCCCACTAAGGTTCCTTCTGAAGTGAAAACGATGCGAAGACGCATTATGGAGTGTCTTAGAGGACCTGCACTTGCAGTAGTGAAAGCAGTGCGAACAGCTGAGGCTGACGTCACGCCTGCTGAGTGCTTGGATGCAATTGAGAGTGCATTCGGTGCAGCTGAGTCAGGTGAAGACCTCTATTTCGAGTTCAGATTGTTGCAACAAGGAAAAGACGAGAAGCTGTCTGACATCTTGAGGCGACTAGAGCAGTCCCTTACCAAAGTAGTCTCTAAAGGAGGTATTTCCCCCAGCCGTGTGGACCTTGCCCGAGTGGAGCAGCTGCTACGAGGGGCCATACATTCAGACATGATGCTGATTCAGCTAAAGATAAGGGAGAGAAAGCTAAAACCACCCAAGTTCTTAGAGCTGCTAGCTGAAATCCGGGCTGAAGAGGAATACGCTGCTGCTAGAGTCAAGCTCAGTTCATCCGTTCAAAGAGTTCATGCCAACAAGGAAGTGGACAGTCGCCAGACGGAAATACTGACCTTGAAAGCAGAGATAAAAGAGCTAAAGTCATTGTTTGCTACTATGAACACAAAACCATGTCAAGAAGTGAGTGACGATGACAAAGAGCTTATGCAAGTACCAGTTTCAGTGGCTGAGAGCAGTGAAAATGCTGAGGTTGCAGCGTTGAAGAAGCAGGTGCGCAGGTTGCAGAACAAGTTGACCAAGGGCCCCAAAGACTCTCAGGCTCCCGCCAATGCACTGAGAGTACAGCCCTCCAAGCCTGCTCACAACAGCCAAAAGCCACAAAAAGTCAAAGCCTCTGATGAGTGTATCTGTTATCGTTGTGGCGAGCAGGGGCACTTCGCCAACAAGTGTCAAAATGCAGAAAATCAGAGCAAAGTCATTCAAAAGCTCATCCAGTCTCTCAAGAAGGCTAAGACAGGGCAATCACCTAGCCCTGAGGCAAAGAGCCCAGAGACAGTGTGCCTCAGTCGTAAAAGTGAAGTTGCTGAAGCTGGAGGCTCACAATTCCCAAAAGGCCTAATAGGTCCCCCCTCTGTTGTACACGTACGAGTAAATGGCCACCCGTGTGAAGCTGTCCTAGATAGTGGATCACAAATCACCATTATTTTCGAAACATGGTACAAGCAACACCTACCAGACGTACCAATCAACCCTGTCTCAGGACTAGCCATATGGGGGTTAAGTGAAAACAGCTATCCCTACCTGGGCTATGTCGTGGTAGACATGGAGTTCCCTGAATGCATCAGTGGTTCCAAAGAGTCCATCTCTGTCTTGGCATTGATATGTCCTGGCCCTAGAACACCTGACCAGATTCCAGTCATCCTGGGGACCAACGCCAGTCTCTTCAAACGCTTGGCGAAGATATGCCGAGAGACTGCAGGCGTGGACATAGCTCAGACGCTGGGGATACGAACTGAGGAAGTAGTCCAACCCAGTCCAGAGATTGGTGAGGGAGATGAGGATGTAGGATGTATCCAATGGATGGGTCCTGGGCCCCTGACCTTACCTGCTGGGCGTGTGTGTCAAGCCATCTGCCAGGTGATGACGGAGAAGTCATTCGACCAAGAGGTGCTGATGGTGGATGCTTCGCCGACAGTTCCACTCCCTGCTGGTTTGCTGCTGCAGCCCATGGTCGTGCCAGGTCCAGAGGTGAACGTGAACCATTTCCGCGTAATAGTACGCAACGAGTCAGTACGTGATACCGTCCTACCTGTTGGAACAGTCATGGGAAACTTGTGTCCTGCTGACGCTGTGAGACCTGCTCTACAGTCAAAGAAGACGTCAAGTACTGAGGTGACAGAGAGGTTTGACCCCAGCCTCATTGACTTCGGCGACTCACCCATCCCAGAGCACTGGAAGTCCAGACTCCGGAATAAGCTGTCAGAACGAGCTAACGCCTTCTCTTTGCATGAATGGGATGTGGGGCTGGCAAGAGGAGTAGAGCATCACATCAGGCTGTCAGACACCAGGCCATTCCGAGAGAGGTCGCGGCGTCTAGCGCCTGCCGACATCGATGACGTACGCAGACATCTACGTGATCTTCTGAATTCTGGCATTATCAAGGAGTCCCGTAGCCCATACGCTTCTCCGATAGTCGTCGCAAGGAAGAAGAACGGTAGTGTCAGAATGTGTATCGACTACAGAACATTGAATACCAGAACTGTACCCGACCAATACACCACTCCTCGCATTGACGATGCGCTGGACTGCCTCACAGGAAGTAGGTGGTTCTCAGTGCTAGATCTACGGTCAGGGTACTATCAGATTGCAATGGCAGAACCTGATAAAGAAAAAACAGCCTTCATCTGCCCATTAGGATTCTATGAATTCGAAAGAATGCCACAAGGTATCACCGGAGCCCCCGCGACATTCCAGCGATTAATGGAGCGCGCTGTAGGTGATATGAACCTGCTCCAGGTACTCGTGTACCTTGACGATTTAATCGTGTTTGGGAAGTCCTTAGAGGAACACGAAGAGCGGCTTCTCAAAGTACTCGATAGACTCGAGGAAGTGGGACTTAAGCTTTCTCTTGACAAGTGCCAGTTTTGCCAACCCAAGGTGAAATATGTTGGGCACATAATATCTGCAGACGGCATTGCCACAGATCCTGACAAGGTGCAGGCAGTCACCAACTGGCCTCAGCCAACAGATCTGAAATCTTTGAGGTCGTTCTTAGGATTCTGCGGATATTATAGGAGGTTCGTGGCCAACTATTCAGCGATCATCAGACCCCTCACTGAACTCACCAAAGGGTACGCACCAACTCAGAAAGGCAAGCGGAAAGTCAAAGAGAAGGATAAGACCTACTTCAAAGACTCAGAACCATTTGGAGACCGATGGGACCAATCGTGCACAGATGCATTCCGTCGCATCATCCAATGCCTCACTCAAGCGCCAGTCCTTGCGTTTGCAGACGCCAACAAGCCATACATCTTACACACCGACGCCAGCTTGAAAGGGCTTGGTGCTGTCTTGTATCAGGAACACCCAGAAGGACTGAGGCCAGTTGCTTACGCAAGCAGAAGAGTGAGTGCTACTGAACAACGTTATCCCGTGCACCAACTTGAATTCTTAGCACTGAAGTGGGCGATTGTGGATAAATTCCATGATTACCTGTACGGAGCTAAATTCACAGTCCTAACAGATAACAACCCGTTGACCTATGTGCTGACGACAGCCAAGTTGAATGCAACAGGACATCGCTGGCTGGCGGCCTTAGCCACATACGACTTTGACATCAAGTATCGGCCCGGCAAGTCAAACATTGATGCCGACCTGCTTTCCAGAATCATGGCTGAGGGGACGGAGATACCTCAGAGTGGGGTGAAATCCATTTGCCAGAGGGTGTGTGCTACCGATAATGCTGGAACACCGCACAGATATGTGGACCAGTTAGGCGCTTCCCCTGAGTGCATTCCTGAGGTGTTCGCTTTCCCCACTCACCTGAATCTGTACTCTCTGAAGCAAATGTCCAGATCTGAACTGTTAGAAGCGCAGCAGAAGGATGACATTATCCGGAGAGTTATGGAAGCCATGAGAGATGGAAAGTGGCCGAATGACAAGGAACTACCCTATGAACTCACATTGTTCAAAAGAGAGAGAGACCGTCTTGCGCTGAAAGATGGACTGCTACACAGAACAAGCGAGCGACCTTCTGGAGAACTGGTAACACAGCTGGTGCTGCCTGCTGAGTTCCGAAGGGCCGTTTTGCGATCCCTACATGATGACATGGGACATCTGGGAGGGGAACGGCTGTTTGACTTGCTGCGTAGTAGGTTCTATTGGCCCAAGATGGCAGCAGACGCTGAACAGTATGCCAAAGACTGTGGAGAGTGTGTCTTACGAAAAACACCTTGCAAGAGGGCGGCACCCCTACACCAGATCAAGAGTAGTGGGCCGATGGACCTCGTTTGCATAGATTTCCTCTCCATGGAACCAGACTCAAAAGGGATCAGTAATGTGTTGGTCGTGACAGATCATTTCACGCGGTACGCCCAGGCATTTCCGGCGAGGAACCAGAAAGCCCTCACCGTAGCCAAAATCCTGGTCGAGAAGTACTTTGTGCATTATGGCCTGCCATGCCGAATTCATTCTGACCAAGGCAGGGACTTTGAAAGTAAGTTGATACGAGAACTCCTGATGATCCTTGGGGTGCGGAAATCCAGGACTACGCCCTATCATCCGCAAGGGGATCCACAACCCGAGAGATTCAACAGAACTTTACTGTCCATGTTAGCGACCTTGGGGCATGAAAAGAAACGATCATGGAGCCAGCACATTCCATACGTCGTCCATGCCTACAACAGTACGAAATGTGATTCGACTGGATTTTCACCGTATCTACTGATGTTCGGCCGAGAAGCAAAGTTGCCGGTAGATCTGTGTTTCGGTACTTCAGTTGATGGAGCTGGAGACAGACATCATTCCAAGTATGTGGAGAAACTGAAGAAGGATCTGCAGAAAGCTTATGAACTCGCGAACAAGTCATCTGACAAGACGCATCAAAGAAATAAGAGAGCGTATGATCAGAAAGTTTGTTTCCAGACTGTTGACATTGGTGACAGAGTGCTCCTGAGAAACTTAGGGTTGAAAGGAAAACACAAACTCGAAAGCCGCTGGAACTCAGTGCCCTATGTCGTGGTCGGAAGATTACCCAACTTACCAGTATACAAAGTGAGGCCTGAAGATGGAAAAGGTGGAGTGAAGACCATGCACCGAGATCATCTATTGCCCATAAGTCAGTCCTTGAGAATGCCAGACGTCGAAAGTCCTGAACAGTTGCCTGTGAGACCTCAGACAAGGTTGCAGAAGAGGACAAGAACAACAGAAAGATCCAAAAGAACTGTGGAAAGAACACCGGACATGAATAATGATGACACAGATTCATCTTCAGAAATGGAGTATGGACGTACTCGTGGATCCTACTGGAAAGGTCTGCGTGAACTCTTACCAAAAGAGGCCCACAGAGAGCCCAGTGCTGCAGATACCAGAAGGGGTGACGAGCCGGAGGTCCAGGAACCCATTGAAGAGGATGAAAGAGTCTCAAGTGACCATGAGGAGGAGATAGCAGTCGAGGAAGAACCCGAAAGAGTCTCTGACCCTGATGAATCTCCTAAACCTGATCAAGACCAAGATGAGGAGTCGTCTCAGGCAGAAGATGATGTCAGCGGAAACGCCTCTGACCCTGATCTCTCTGACTCTGAGCCAGACCAAGTAGTTGAAATACCTGTTAAAACTCCTAGAGGAAAATCTAGTACTCCATTTAAGGTTGAGCGTAATCTTAGATCTAGCTCTAGATCTAGAAGACCTGTAAAACCTGTAATTCGTTTGACATATGATGAACCTGGAAAGGCTAGTGATCAGCCGATCACTATTGTCCACAAGGGCATTGTTATTAAACTAGGTTATTGATGCTAAAAGTAGTTTAATAATCTTTCCTTATTGTGTGTGTCTCATGAGGACATGCAGACAGTTAGAAGGGGGAGGATGTAGCCCTGTGAGAATTTGATATCCTTTTAATAATAAATAGTTGGTATAATAAATACTTTCAATAAATACTGTTCATAATTAGAATAAATAAGTTCTAGTTTGAAAGGTTAAAATATTAAGAGCTTTGATAATGAGAGTTCATTACATTGGGAGTGTGGTGACGTCATGTTTAAAACGAGGATGTAATGTAATATGCATTGAGAGTTTCTTGAATGTATATTTTTGTTTGCTTAATTATTATTTTCTGAAGGGTTTAAATGTCTGAAAGATGTTTATATTAATGTCAGAGAAGTTTCTAAAGATGCATAATATTTCGTTATGTCTTAATTTCTGTAACCAATCAGAAGCTAGAGAGTTGAGAGGTCGCAGGAAGTGTAGTAGTTGAGACTTGGAGAAGAAGGAGAAACCGGAGAAACTGATGTGTGCGTGTGAAGCCGGATTCCGTGAAGATAAGTTAAAATGGAAATGTGTAACCCATGTATTTCTGACCAGTAGACATAGTAGTAACAGAAGTGAACAACGAGTGAGCTTATTTCGTTGCTACAATGACTTTGGGACTGTTTAAGAAGACCTACTGCCACTCGCGGTAAAAGTTCAGGCAGTCGCCATTCATGTTAATGTAAGCTTTCATTGTGAGTTAGCCATGTCGTGTGCTTTCGAAAACGGACATTGTTCGCCAGTCCGGAGAACAAGTTGTGTCGTGTGAGGAGCCAGAGGACATTGTCTAATCCACGGGAGAAGTTTACCGTCGTCGAGGACATCGTTTGGAGACAAAGGGTGTCGAGGTGCGGTGCAACACGCGTTGTGCATGCATGCAGCTCGTGGACGCTGCGCTGCGTGTGCTTGCTGGAGCAAGGAACCTTTTCTCTCATTCACCATCACGTCTCGTTTGCCGTCTACTCTGAGTAATTCTACGCACTCAAGCATCTCTACTTCTTCTAAGCGCTGACTTTGGGGTATTTTAGTAGTTTGCCGGCTTAAGTTTCCTTTTGGTATTTTCTATTTTCATAAGAGTATTACTGAGTATTTACAAGTGTATTACTGTGAAGGTATTTGAATGTGATATTTCTTGGTTTGAATAACTGAAAGGTATATTGGTTTAAATAGGAACTAAGTGAATATATCTAAGGTTTATTTAAAGCTATACCCAAGGGGTATAGGATATTTTTGGTTAATAACTAAGAGAGTGAACTATTTACAATTTACAACTTAACTGATTTATGTATGTGTGTGTTTTATGTGTGAATTTAAAGTAAAGTAACATTTATTTTAAACTGACTGATTTACTTATTAAAACCAAAGCTATAACCTAATAACTTAATAGTTATAAAGGATCTAGGGTAGCTAAACCCCTGTGTAATTCCCTGTAAGGAGCAAAGGGGCGCTACATCTCTCTCACACACACACACACACACACACACACACACACACACACACACACACACACACACACACACACACACACACACACACACACACACACACACACACACACACACGAGACACATGAAACACATACATGACACACACAGATGACACACAGACACTCCTTCAAAATCCACCCACTAACACACACACACACACACACACACACACACACACACACACACACACACACACACACACACACACACACACACACACATGACACACAGATGACACACAGACACAAACACTCCTTCAAAATCCACCCACCACCATACGCACACACACACACACACACACACACACATGAACACACACACACACACACACACACACACACACACACACACACACACACGAACATGAGCACACAAGAACACACACACACACACACACACACACACACACACACACACACACACACAAGAACACATACACACACACGCACGCGAACACACACGCACGCACAAGCACACACACACACACATATACACACAAGAACACACACACACACACACACACACACACACACACACACACACACACACACACACACACACACACACACACACACACACACACACACACAGAGGAGCTCTCTCTTTTTTCACAGCCACAGGCCTCCGTGATTTATGATTCAGCCTCTTAAAACGTCCACTGTCTTTTGGCTGAGTGTGTTTTTTTCTTTTATTCCTCTCTGCGCTTTTTATTCAATCGCTCCCTCTAGCGCTAACTCTTTTTTTTTTCTTCTCGTCTCACATTCATCGGTTCCACCTCCCTCTCTATCTATCTCTCCTTCCATCTGCCTCTCTTTCTTTCTCTCTCCATCTTGTTGTTTCTCTCTCTCTCTTCATCTCTCCCTCTCTATCTCTCTCTCTCTCTCTCTCTCTCTCTTTTTCTCTCTCTCTTCTTCTCTCTCTCTCATGGTGATTTATGTAGTGCAAAAGCACGCTAAATATGAAGCAGATAGTGCGTCGCGGTACAGTGTGGTCCACCGCTGTGCCGTGCCGCAGTGATGAGTGATTTGGCCGCGGGTCACCCGGAGGCTAGAGTAGAGTTCATGACACGGGTCACCATGACCGGTGGGCAAGGAGATGGAGAAACACACATACAGTGGGGAACACACGTAGGCGGACACACATGTGTGTGTATGCACACACACACACACACACACAAACATATAGGCACGCACGCACATACACACGCACACACACACACACACACACACACAAAAGACATGCATACTTACATATATTACAATAAAACAAAACATACAGGCTCTCATATACACACACACACACACACACACACACACACACACACACACACACACACACACACACACACACACAGTACACAGCAGTAGTACAGACTTAAGCATCATTGCACAGGCACTTTGAACACAAAGGCCTACACAAAGCACTGAAAATACACACTCAGACACACATGCAACGCACAACATGCAATACAGGTCCTCATAAACATATGGGGTCTACCTTCACTACACTGTAGATGTAGTGTGCGTGTGTCTGTGCATGTGTGTGTGTCTGTCCGTGTGTCTGTGTGTACTGTACATGTTTTGGTAAGTGCACCCATGAGCACTCCATTCTAATTTGCATTCCATTTACATAATATGCATGTTGCCTAGCGCAATCAATGTAGTCTGGTTGTACTCCCATACGAGTTGGGCGGTTTGTGATAAACACTAAATGCCCATTTAAAACACATCTCTCTGTACACAGTAAATTGTAACTTGGAAAAGAGCCGACACTACAGTACGTGTGTAAAATTTGAATTGCCGGTAACACTGAAAAGCGTACTCTGTACTTTGTATGGAGGTGAAAGCTGCCCTCTCTCTATTCATTTTTTGTCTGCCTATGTGTCCGTATCTCTGTCCTGCTGTTTTGTCTTGTCTGTCTTTCTGTATGTCTGTCTGTCTGTCTGTCTGTTTGAGCATCTCTCTGTCAGAGCATCTGTCTACCTGTCTGTATGTTTCTGTCTGTGTTTCTGCCTGCCCGCCTACTTGCCTCCCTGTCTTTCTCACTGTCTTGTCTCTGCTCACCAACTCTTGTTTTTCTGAATGCTTTCCCACTTCGAATCTAGAGGGTCTCATCATGACTCATGATGTTAGAGGATTCAACAAATCAAACTTCTCCTACAGCCAGAAGAATCCCTGAACTGCATTTTAAAATGCTGGGAACCAAATGTATTCCGTTGCCCCAATAGATGTTTTTTTTTTTTTTTTGTTATTTTTTTTTTTTGTTTCTGTATTTTTACAGTGTTATTCATTGTAATTCATTTAGTCCTTTCATCACAACTGAGGGTTGTATTCCTGTTGTGTACTGCATCAGAATTAGTTAGTGCTGTACATTCACATTCAACCATGCCTCATTGCATCTGCAAGGTTGTTCGGATGGCACTGGGGAGGGTAAAGTTTTATTCTTCTAACCTATAGCAGAATCCTATACTGTAGCTGTGTGAAGAGAGAGACTAAAAACCTCAAAACACAGAATGCTGAAACAAAAAGAGAACAAGGTTGTCTGCAAACTCCAATACGCATTGGTTCCCCCACCAACATTCTGACCAACTGCCAGTGGTGGACAAAGTAAAAGTAAAAGTTAAAAAAAAGAAACACAGTTTCTTTCCAACACAGGTAACTTATCTGAGAAAAAAGTAGACCAATGACTTGTCTTACGATGACCTGATTCTGCTCAGGTTGGGTTGAGTTTGTGGTGGGTCCTTGTTAGGTTTTTATTGCTTTTCAGTAAGAGACCAGAAACACAGAGACCGCTAAAAAGAACCAACCTACAGACCACAGGAGAAGCCTGAAGATGTCTGAAGAAAAATATCAGAAACACACAGAAAACTAAAGCAAAATAAAAACTAGAAATGCACTCAGAGAGTGCAGTCCTCTGCCAAAGAAGCTGTTTGATAGAATATTTGACTATGTTTAACCTTGATTATTTTCAAGTCTTTCTGCCTTGAATCATTCTAAAAATTCCTGGATTCTGGATCACTTGTTCCTTTTGTCGTTTTCAATAGCGCCACAAAATTTCATCAACATCCGCTGATAACTTTTTGATTTAACCTCCTGACAGACAAACAAACAAAAACACAAACAGACAAAGAAACGCGACCGAAAACATAACCTCGGAATAATAAACAGCGCTTCCAAAAGCATACATGGTTTCTTTCAAAACTGGTGGGTGGACTGACAGACCTACTGACGGACTGAACAACTGACAACGTACAGTCAAGTCGCTGCACATGACTTAACTTTGCACACAGGATTTTTTTTTCTTCTGAGCACACTGTGTTCGTTCGCATAGCACACTGCTCTGTCCCACTTATATGGACTTTGGGTCCACTGAGGCAGCTGTGAAACTGCAGTCATGGTTAAGATAGCTAAAAAGGACATATGGGCACTGACCACTACGGCATGTGATGTATATCTGCTCTAAATATGGGCACACACACATACTGTACAGACACAGGCACACACATGCTGACACACATTTGCACATGCACACAGACACACACACACAGAGACTCTCTCTCTCTCTCTATCTCTCTCTCTCTCTCTCTCTCTCTCTCTCTCTCTCTCTCTCTCTCACACACACACACACACACACACACACACACACACACACACACACACACACACACACACACACACACACACACACACACACACACAGGCGCACACGTGCACATATGGGGTACAAGTACACATTCTTGGGAAAGTATCACACATCCACACTTTGGCACATACAGTACATCACAGAAGTGAGTACACTCCTCCCATTTCTGCAGATTTGTAAGTATATCTTTCCATGGGACAACATTAAAGAAATTTCACTTTGGCACAATGAACAGTAGAACTGAATGTATATAATGTAGTTGATTCGATTTATTGTTCACTCCAAATAATTTGAAATACAGCCATTGGTGTCTAAAAATGCACCCCACAAAAGTGAGTACGTAAGGGTTAACGTTCGGCGAGAAGGTCGCTACCGTGGAATAGCAGCACGACAGAGAGAATCTTTAGACCCCGACGCGGAGCGGAGGGGTCTTGTTCTCTCTGAAGTGCTGCTATTCCACAAAGCGACCGACTCGCCGAAAGTTAACCCGCTTATTATATGGATATACTTAAATGATTCACACATGGCGGGGACATTTCTTTAGGCCTATTTAATGTTAAGATTGTTGCTGCGCAAAACAAAACAGTGCCGTTGTGGAACACCGCTAGGCAACAGCTAGGTAGCCAGGACAACAGGTGTTGTCTATCACAGCAGCTGATTAGAGTCTTGTTGAAAAGTCGCTTTAGCAGTGAAAAGTCTTGTTGCCATTGACAGCGGTCTGTTATAGACCAACCCGTCCGTTATCGAAAAA
>NC_085864.1:40377093-40379593 GCF_034702125.1 Engraulis encrasicolus | reverse complement strand
CATGTAATGGCCTCCCTTATACACAGATACAGATAGAAGGAAATTGTACAGTAACTCAGACACTGCTATTGATAAACAAGTTGATAAGCACAACATAGGATATATTGATGATACTGTAAGGTTTATGATGTCAAGACAAGAATTATGGATTTGTTCATTGAACTGTTTGCAAAAGTAAAAAGATGTCATGGTTAGAAAGACGGCTGCAGGTCATGTGCTGCACTCTGACTATTCCCATCGCTAAGCAACACACATGTGGACATTACTCAATGAATGAATGAATGAATGAATGAATGAATGAATGAATGAATGAATGAATCAATGAATCAATGAATCAATCAATCAATCAATCAATCAATCAATCAAAAACTAATTAGAAAGCATACTTCACCTAATAGTGACTAATTAATGTGTTTTGGACATTTCAACATTTGTAATAAACGTGCATATCTTCAGGTCTCTTTACATTGAACTGATACTGCTGTGAGCTAGGGCCTGTACAGCCACCCATTTTAAAAGTGTTTTAGCCACATCCTCTGTCCTAGAATTAGTTTGCAGAGGGTATGCTAGTGTGTTGACAAAGGTGTCACAAGAGGCTACAAATACAGCAGTATTTATGCCCACAGCCTTCTGACTCATAGTGGCAGTAAAGGCGCTTTGTAGTACTAATGGTGTGTTCAATTGAATAATTTTTGCATTAACAGAATTATTGTTGAATCCAACCAATTTTGTTGAATATGACTATGTTTTGTTTTGTTTTGTTTTTAGCTAATTTTCGATTTAAAGACAGTAACACATAAAATGTTCAATTAATATTTCAATTTAAAAAGAACAACAAAAATAATATTTCTCTGCTTTGAACTTTACTTTAGGGTATGCAAACTTTCAGTCACCTCTACGGTATTGGTGTGTAGGCCTATTCACACAAAGCTTGCTGTATGGTAATGATAATAGGTTGTTGGCTATACTTGGTCACAAGCAGATGCCGTTCAAATTAAACCATTTCCTTTGAACACTTCCTGGTTCAATACTACGAAGTGGCCAGATTGTGGCAAAGTGCCAGAGGCAATAACTGGACAGTGGCACACGGAAATAAGCTCTTCAAGCATCAGCCTACACTGGCCAACTTGCCTGTTGCCCGTCATTAACCTCACGGCACATATCCACAACAGCATGGTAAGAACACATTTTCCTTTGGATAAAATTTTTAACGTGAAGTAGCATTAGTAACATTCATTTGGATTGTGACCAGTAGTATTAAAGAAATACACATAGGCCTAATGCATGAAATATGGAGTGCAAAATTCTGTAGTGAATTCAAAATCTTGTTATTTTGAGTATAAAGACAATAAAAGGTTCTCTATTTCTATTTCTATTTGAGATTGAAGACCCGTAAAAGCCATCTGTGCATTACATAGGCCTAGTTCACATTATTTGATTTGGTTAATGTTTTTGGGATAAGAGGGATAAGAGTCCTTACGACAACCACAGTCTCACACAAAACCAATTGCTAACATTGAAATGTAATATTAACTGTTGTCTAATGTCCTTTTCAGATAGGCCTAAACAAAATAATATACCCAGACACAACCATGCAAATGAAAGTTCATTCAGGTCCCACTCCTGTAGTATATACGATTGTATATCATGCACATCATGGTACTGGTATGATCACGCAAGTGAAGAGACTGTAAGTGGAGCTATGGCCACCATTAAGACCTTCAGTTAATTCTTTACTTCCAGAAAGCTTACTCTAGTCCAGTGATTCTCAACAGGGGTGCCGCGGGCCCCCCTCAGGGGTTTCGCGGAAACGTGGTTGATAAATGAATTATGTAATATAATACATATTTGTCTAAATTGATAAGTTAATGCTAGTCAGTGGAATCTTTCATCTGCCATTTATGCACAATAAAGAAAATTCAGGTCGCCCCAGTCAGCTGCACCTTTGAACGTAGGTCGTGTGACATCTCCAAATGTGTTACTTTTCTAAGCTTTTGTTGTATCTGTTGCTGTGCCATGTTACAGATGGTTGGTTTGGGGTGCCTTGACATTTTTCATGAATTGAAAGGGTGCGTCACCTAAAAAAGGTTGATAAACACTGCTCTAGTCGTCAGCTAGACAGAGATACGTACTGTATGTTAGTTTAACCCATTTATGCGGGATGCTGCATACAGTATACATTGCATTGACCTAGGCGCCTGAAGCGATATAGATGCAGGCGCAGCATTGAGGCTCATGAGATTTGAGATGCTTTTGAATAAAGCATGTGGGTATGTTAGACCTGAATGAACATGTTCTAATGCAAGAGTTGGGACTTTGCTTTTAAATGCAATGATTCATGCTTTTATGTGTTTCGGAGGCTGAGATATTTGTGTTTTGAGTAGAGGGCATCTTTTCACAAAAAACGCTTAGGCATTTAGCGGTTTTTTTTGCAGGTGCGAAAAAAATGCCTAAAATGGGTTGAAATAAGTTGGTAAACATACATTTCAACATCGCACAA